>NW_005331115.1:0-574 GCF_000412655.1 Myotis brandtii | reverse complement strand
AAAATACAACCTTCCAAAACTCAATCAGGAAGAATGATGAAATTGAAGCAGTAATGAAAAACAAAACAAAGTAAAACAAACAAACAAAAAACAACTCCCAGCAAACAAAAGCCCTGGTCCAGACAGACTCACAGGGGAGTTTTACCAATATTTAAAGAACTAACAACTATTCTCCTCAAACTCTTCCAAAAAAATTGAAGAAGAAGAAACACTTTCAATCTCTTTCTATGAGGCCAGCATTACCCAAATTCCAAAACCAAATAAAGACACCAAAAAGAAAGTGAACTACGTGCCAATATCCCTGATGAACATAGATGCTAAAATCCTCAAATTTTTAGCAAATCGGATGCAGCAATACATTAAAAACATCATACATCTTGATCAAGTGGGATTTATTCTGGGAATGCAAGGCTGGTACAATATTCACAAAACAATAAATGTGATACAGCATATAAAGAAATTGCAAGATAAAAATCACATGATCATATCAATCGATGCAGGAAAAGCATTCAACAAAATCCAACACTCTTTTTATTCTTTTTTTCAAATTTTGTTTTATTGCTTAAAGTATTAC
>NW_005331114.1:0-220 GCF_000412655.1 Myotis brandtii | reverse complement strand
CTACCCTTGTTTTGATCTGACTATAAAATAAAGCCTCGGCTTGCAAGCTGGGTCTTTCTGTGTACTCATCCAGTCACGGGAGATCCTCCAAGCCCCAGCTATATTCTCTTGTCTGTCTTCTTTAATCCTTCACCATCCCTCCTCAAGTTCACCCTTGGCCGTGCTGGCACGGCACAAGGGTATTTCAAAAGGAATGAGTATCCAAAAGTAAATGCTGCTG
>NW_005331113.1:0-231 GCF_000412655.1 Myotis brandtii | reverse complement strand
CCAAGAGCTGGTTCTTTGAAAAGATAAGAATAATGAACTTTTAGCCAGACTCATCAATAAACAAAGAAAGAGGACAAAATAAATAAAATCAGAAATGAAAGAGGGAAAGGAACAACTGACATCACAGAAATACAAAGGATTGTAAGAAAATACTTTAAATATCTATATGCCAACAAACTGGACAACCTGGACAAAAATGGACAAATTCCTAGAAACATACAATCTTCTAAA
>NW_005331112.1:0-459 GCF_000412655.1 Myotis brandtii | reverse complement strand
TGTAAGCTGGCCATTGAAGGCGCAGCCACCGTGGGACTTGCACGGTGACTGCACGTGGCTGCCGGCTTTTCATTCCTCACATGGTTTGGCGTCGGGTCCCCCAGCCTCTCGGACGGGATGCCGATCGGCGTTGACCAGTCTCGGCAGCCGGGGCCATAGACTGGGCTGCCACCCTCGCTTGCCCATTGCAGGAGGGGGCACCCTCATTTCTCCCCTTCTTAATGAGGCATTAAGGGCCATTTACATAGCAATAAACACAGCCATTACCGCAGCCATGGCTTCCTGCCTAAGTCCTCCGGAAGACGGACTGCAAAATCTTTCTGAGCGCCCGGCCCTGCTGTCTTGAAGGGCTGCCGATCTCCATAGCCATTGCTCCAACACAAGAGCCAGTATTTGTTTGTTTGTTTATTTACCTATTTTAAATATTTTTATTGATGTCAGAGAGGAAGGGTGAGGGAG
>NW_005331111.1:0-487 GCF_000412655.1 Myotis brandtii | reverse complement strand
ATATTGAGCACTTTGTAATCTAACTGTGCTTGGGTGGGAACTCACTTCCATCACCTTCTAGCTACATGATCAAAAATGTGTTAATCTATTGACTTCTGAGTTCTATTCTGCAAAATAGGAATGATGATCATAGTCAACTCAGAGGTCTGTTGGAGGACTGATAGAGAAAAAGCTAAATCCCTTTATCTGACATATGGAAAGTGCCCAATAATTGCAAACCATTGTTTTTGTTAAATCCCTGGGATTGAGTACCAACCCTACCACTTACTAGCTCCGTGGCCTTGGACAAGTTAACGTCTCTTCCACCTCACTGGCCCCATCAGCAAAATGGGGATGTAGTGCCTGCATCATAAGGATGTTAGATAATTAAATAAGTTAAATACCTATAAAACACAACAGTGCCTAAAGTGAGTCTTAGGTAAGTTATTTGTTAAAAAACAGACATGTGTGGATAGATGATAGATAGATAGGTAGATAGATAGATAGA
>NW_005331110.1:0-1259 GCF_000412655.1 Myotis brandtii | reverse complement strand
CATGATTGGATTTGAACTATACCTTGTTCTTAGCAGCAACATATTTCCAAAATCTCTTAGGATGGGTCAGTGATTCAGATAATTAAGGTAATTAATTTTTCTAACTTATGCTTACAGGATTAAATTTCAGACAGTAATTAAATTTCAGACAGTAAGCTTATCTTGACCTTATCCTCAAACTTGTATACTTCATTGTATACTCCATTAGAATCTTCTATTGTAATTTTCATAATATCATTTCCCTCTTTTTCTACAAATTTAAAGTTGTTGTATAGAGAAAAATAGATACAAAGAAGGAAAATCATTACACCACACATTATAATTTGGTGGCTCCTTCTAAGAACTCAACTATGTATAAACATGCACATCTGTGGTTAGTGTGCTTATATTTATGAGTACTCTAATATTTTAAGACAAAATAAGAGTACTATTGAATTTGCAGAATGAGTTGCATTTTGCAGAAGGTTTCCACATACATAATTTTGCCTCAGTATACCCGAAATTTTGTGAAATAAGCAAGAAAATTATTATAATGCAATTTTTAGATAATTGAGTGTCAGAGAAATCAAGCATCTGGCCCAAAGCTAGTAACATAAGAACTATGCCTTTCTCTGTTTTAGCTATGTACATTTTACAAAATATTATGCCATGTGCAAAAACTCCCAACTTTACCTTCTGAAGTGTTATAATTACAAATATGAAAATTTATAAGACTAAGTCATGTTATGGTTTAATCTGGTCTTTTGAAAGGTCAACATTTGGTTAGAAGATTTTAAAATCTATTATTTAATTATATTCAGTCTTCAGCCAGGGAAGGTTTTTCTGTAGAATTAAATCACCTCCATTAATTTTAAAATTGTATTTTTTAAATGTATCAAAACTTACCATGTCTATCACATCATTTGATTAAATTACCATGAAGTTACAAGGGACACCTTTGGAACAGGTTGCCTTGATTATTTCAGTAAAGACTGTGCTCAGTGCTGTTCACTGACTTTAGGATGGATAATATTGACAGAGCCACACTTATTATCTGTCTCTGGCTCACTGACTCTAGCTTTGTTAATAGAATATTACTCCAGTGAAAACAAGGTGATACTCTTAATGACTCCTTGGTCTCAGTGGTTTATTTGGGCCACTTTGGAAAAGCAACAACAACAAAATTAACATTGATTAAGTGTTTACTGAATGTCAGGCACTGTTCTTATTATGTATGAGCATTGACATCTTTATTTTTCACAACTTTATGACATAGTGTT
>NW_005331109.1:0-259 GCF_000412655.1 Myotis brandtii | reverse complement strand
AGCTCTGGTCTCTTCCTCTTCTTATAAAGACACTAATTCCATCATGGGGTCTTACCCTCTGACCTCATCTAACCCTAATCACAGCCAAAGAGCCCACCTTCAAATACTCTCACATTGGGAGGACACAAACATTCGGTTTGTAAAGAGGCACTGGTTGGATTTGAACCAGGAACCGTCTGGTTCCGGCCCCTTCTCCTGACTACTATGTGTGTATTTCTAAAGAAGGAAAGATCTGGGTCACTCAGTTACTCTCAGTGAA
>NW_005331108.1:0-716 GCF_000412655.1 Myotis brandtii | reverse complement strand
ACAATTTGCATATTAGGCTTTTATATATATAGATAGTCATTCTGATAAGTATAAGGTGGTATCTTATTGTAGTTTTGATTTGCATTTCCATTATAGCTACTGAGCTTGAGTATCTTTTCATGTCTGTTGGCCATATGTATATCTTCTTTCTTATAAGGTAGTTTGATGCTATGTATGACAATGCAAACCTTTTCACTCCTAGGTATTTAACCTGAGGCTATATTGGACAATGTACAAAGATATATCAAGCAAAAGCTAGCTTTTTAAACATGTTAAATATACTAATTCCTTTTTTACAATGATCCATGATGTGGAGGCCAAGCTTTAAACACAGGCCTCACAGATCCTATCTACAGGCTATTTTTCTCTCTTTAAAAAAATTTACAACTAAGGTATATTTTACATACAATAAATTTAATCCTTTTTAGTGTCCTGTTCACAGAGCTTTGATAAATGCATCTGGATTATCACCATAATCCAGAATAGCACAGTTCCATCAACTGCAAAAGGAAGTAAAGTAACCCAAAAATATGTGAAGATTAAACAATATACTACTAAAAAATGACTAGGTCAAAGATAAAATAAAAGGTAAGATTAAAAGATATAGAGACAAATAAGAATGACAATACAATATATCAAAACTTCTGGAATACAGTACCAGTAAAAGCAGTAGTAACAAGGAAGTTTATATCATTACAGTCCTATCTCAAGAAACA
>NW_005331107.1:0-205 GCF_000412655.1 Myotis brandtii | reverse complement strand
CATGGCTTTCTCAGGCTTGCACCTGCCATTCTCATTCAGTTACACCACCTGAGAAGGTAGGGATCAGGTCCAGCTTCTCTTCCTCCTGCTCCTCCTCCTCCTCCTCTTCTTCTTCCTCCTCCTCCTCTTCATCCTTCTCCTCCTCTTCCTCTTCTTCCTCCTCCTCCTTTTCATCCTCCTCCTCCTCTTCTTCCTCCTCTTCTTC
>NW_005331106.1:0-321 GCF_000412655.1 Myotis brandtii | reverse complement strand
CAATGTAAGGTATTATTTTCTATATTTAGCAAAGAAGAAACTGAAACACAGATAAGATAAGTGACTTAGCAGTACTCATGCAACTAATAGGAGGAGGAACTGTAATTTGAAGCCAGCATTTTTTGATGTATGATTTCTTACCTGTACTAATATGTCATACTAGAGGCTCGGTGCATGAAATTCATGCATGGGGTGGGGAGGGGAAGGTCCCTCAGACTGGCCTGTGCCCTCTTGCAATCTGGGACCACTCGTGAGATGTCCAACTGCCAGGGATCGGGCCTAACCCGGCAGTCAGACATAGGGATTGGGCCTAAACTGGCA
>NW_005331105.1:0-240 GCF_000412655.1 Myotis brandtii | reverse complement strand
GTTCTGTGGGGGTGGAAGGGGTGAGGTGGTACATGTGCTAATTCAGTAACCGTGGGCGGCCTTGGAGCCCCACCTCCGGGGCCACAGGCTGATCCCTCCGGTCGCCTTTTCATGGTGGGTGGCACCTGTAGGGCAGGGGCTGCTGCCCCAGCGGTAACACCGTCCCCCCAGCTTCTCCTGGCTCCGGTTCTCCGGTCCCTCCTGTCCCTCCTGTCCCTGGGAGGCTGCCCCCTGCTCCAG
>NW_005331104.1:0-252 GCF_000412655.1 Myotis brandtii | reverse complement strand
CCTGCTTTCTATTTAGCTAAACTTTTTCCAGCCCAGTGAAGCACCTAAACTTCTCTTTCAGGTAATTGTCAGCAATACAACAGTAAATATCAACACGAAGCAGATGATTATTGTATATCATGCAGGGAGAACAAAGGGTAATATATATAACTGCTGCAGTGTTTGACTATATTCTGCGCAGAGAGAAAACCTAAAGTCATTTTATTTATTTTATTATTTATTTTTTTTATTGATTAATTTATTACATATGTG
>NW_005331103.1:0-830 GCF_000412655.1 Myotis brandtii | reverse complement strand
TTTAATATTAATTTCTAATCCTATCCAATAAAAGAGTAATATGCAAAGTAACCATCACTCCAGGACAAAGAAAACGGCGCCCATAGTGGCTGAGGTGGGACACTGGCGGTGTCGCACTGGCAATGCTAGCCCAGCATGCCCGCCCCGGCCACGTGGAGGGAGGCGAGGGGCCTCTGGCCAGCATCTGCGCCCCAGCTATGCAGAGGGAGGGGAGAGGCCTTTCGCCAGAGGCCAGGGTGAGGGATGCTGGCGTCGTTGCAGGCCGGGCTGAGGGACCGGCCTGTAGTTAACCTATAATTGGGGAACAGCTTAAGTTAGCCTGGATGTTTTAATTACTACTTTTTTAATTACCAAGTTTTATATTTTAGAACAGTTTTAAGGTTGCAGAAAATTAGAGCAGAAAGTACACGGGATTCCCATAGTCTCCTGTCCTGCAAAGTTCTCCACACACGCACCAACTTCCACTATGGACACTCCCCCGCCAGAGTGCTGCATTTGTTACAATTGGTGAACTGACATTGACATGTCATTATCACCCAAGGCCTATAGTTTACATTAAGGTTTAATTCTTGGTGTTGTACATCCTATGGGTTTTGACAAGTGTCTAATGACCTGTATCCACTGTTGTAATACCACACAGAAGTTTCACTGCTCTTCTCTGTGCTCAGCCTCTCTTTTCTCTAACCTCTGGAAACCACGAGTCTTTTTATATCTCCATAGTTTGCCATTTCCAGAGTGTCATATAGGTGGAATCAGACAATATGTAATCTTTTCATATTGGCTTCTCTCACTTAGTAATATGTATTTCAAATTACTCCCATATCTTTGCT
>NW_005331102.1:0-217 GCF_000412655.1 Myotis brandtii | reverse complement strand
ATTGATTGGCTGCCTCCTGCACGCCCCCTACTGGAGGGATCAAGCCTGTAACCCAGGCATGTGCCATTGACTGGAATCGAACCTGGGACCCTTCAGTCTGCAGGCGGACGCTCTGTCCACTGAGCCAAACCAGTTAGGGCGCGTGATCCTGCTCAGCATTGTCGTGTCTCGGTCCTTCAGAGTTCACGTGCAGACATTTGTCCCTAATTTGTTTCTT
>NW_005331101.1:0-242 GCF_000412655.1 Myotis brandtii | reverse complement strand
CAGCCAAAATCATTAATAAAAAGTGAATTCAGGTATTTTCTGCTTTAAGAAAAGGAATCTTACTCATTATTACATAACTAGAGGCTTAGGGCACGAAATTCGTGCAGGGGGGAGGGGGTCCCTCAGCCTGGCCTGTGCCCTCTCACAGTCCGGGACCCCTCGGGGGAGAACCGCTCAGCCAGAAGCCGGGCTCGCTCTCCTTAGTGCTGCCATGGAGGCAGGAGAGGCTCCCTCCACCGCTT
>NW_005331100.1:0-286 GCF_000412655.1 Myotis brandtii | reverse complement strand
TATATAATAAAGATGTAATATGCAAATGGTCGTTTCGCCCTGCGCATAATGACCTGATCACAGATCAGCAGGAGGGTGGGACAGCGAGCTATAAGCGGGAGCTGAGAGCTACAAGAGCGGGCAGGGCAGCAAGCTATGAGGGGGAGGGGAGGAGCTTCAGGAGGGCGGGGCAGTGGGCGGAGAACTACTGGAGGGCGGCAGCGAGCTACTGGCAGGCTACTGGCTCACAGATTCGTGCACAGGGCTAATAGTCTTCTAATAATGTTTTATATTTAGATCTTTGATC
>NW_005331099.1:0-291 GCF_000412655.1 Myotis brandtii | reverse complement strand
CTCCTGGTTACTTAGGGTGGAGACATGAGGAGTCATGTCTGTGGGGTTAGAGACGGGGTTAAGACGCATAGGGATTTGGGTGCAGATCCTGGGGTACACGGACAAGCAGGCCCTGTGGTCACTAATGACACTGGATGTGATGGCTTTGGGGCCACTGCTCTCAGCTTCTGCTCTCGTTCCTGCTCTGGTGTCAGCGGGTGGGGGTGCTGCTAGAGAGCTCAGGTAGCCTGGGTGGGGGACCCTGTGTTTGGGGACACACTTATCTTCATATCTTTTAAGTAGCATCGTCCT
>NW_005331098.1:0-442 GCF_000412655.1 Myotis brandtii | reverse complement strand
GAGAGAATCATGGATCGGCTGCCCCCTGCACACCCCATACGGGGGATGGAACCCGCAACCCGGGCAGGTGCCCCCGACCGGGAGTCCCCCGCTATCGGACCTCCTGGGGTGCAGGTGGAGGCACTGGCTAATTCCTTACAGCCTCCGTCCGAAGGGAAGCTGCGGACGGAGGCAGCGCTGAATCCATGGTGACGTCCTGGTTCATAGGTTGACGCTCTATTAAATCTAAGAAAAACGTGGTCATCGGGAAGTACAGGGCACTTGTCGGCAGTCAGGTCTCCAGAACATCGCACGGTTTCTGCTCCTGGACCTGCGAAGCGACTTGCTGGGCCCTGACTCGTTACAGATGCTGATTTAGAGAATCTTGCTTTGGAAGTTCCCTTTGGGGGCGGATACAGAAATAGAGAAGCAGCTTGTCCAGGTCACAGAGGTGAAGAGTGAG
>NW_005331097.1:0-217 GCF_000412655.1 Myotis brandtii | reverse complement strand
TCCCGGGACCACGGAAAGCATCAAGCGCTGCCCCCCGTCTGCCAGGTCATGGGTTCAGGTCCCAGGACCACAGACAGCCTCAAGCTCTGCCCCCTGCCCCCAGGTCACGGATCTGGGTCCCAGACTGCGGACAGCCTCAAGCGCTGTCGCCCCGGCTGCCAGGTCACGGATCCAGGTCACAGACCGCGGACAACCTCAAGCACTGCCCCCCGCCTGG
>NW_005331096.1:0-228 GCF_000412655.1 Myotis brandtii | reverse complement strand
TGCATAGTTTGTGCAGGGCAAAGGTGGCCCGGGTGTGTGTGTTGGCAGATGGGTGCATTAGCACCTGCCAGCCTTGGATCCCCGAGGTAGGGCTGTTTGTGGGCGTGGCCGGTGGCGGATTGGTGCATTAGCACCTGCCAACCCGGGATCCCCAAGGGAGGGCCATTTGTGGGCGTGGCCGGTGGCAGATCGCTGTGGTCCTGCCCGCCAGCCCTGGGTCGGGTCCCA
>NW_005331095.1:0-269 GCF_000412655.1 Myotis brandtii | reverse complement strand
TTCAGGAACGGGGATGACCGAGGCTGGGCAGGAAACCTGAGGGTCTGTCCCAGGGAACGGGACACGTCAGGGCTCATGGCAGGGCCCGTTCAGCACCCAGACACCTTTTGGTTAAATGGAAATCAAGGTACTGCTACCTCACAGGGTCTCTGTCAGGTGCAGGAAAGAAACAGAAAACCCCAGCGAACACAAGCACCCCCTCTCGGCCAGTGTTTCCCAGCCGGGCTGTGCTGTGGACACAGATGGACGAATCCTGGCGAATCCTTCTC
>NW_005331094.1:0-541 GCF_000412655.1 Myotis brandtii | reverse complement strand
GGATTGTGAGAGGGATGTCCGGCTGCCGGTTTAGGTCTGATCCCTGCAGGCAGTCGGACATCCCCCAAGTAGTCCCGATTGGAGAGGGTGCAGGCCTACAGAAAATAGATTTAGAATAATGTCTTATTCTATTCAGGATGCAGTAACACAATGCCATGTATGGTGGCTTATAAACAACAGAAAACTATTCCTCACATTCTATAGCTGAAAAGTTCAAGGTAATGGCACTGTCAGACTCAGTGTCTGGTGAGAGCCCGCATCCTCATGGGTGGCACGCTCTCCTAGTGTCCCACAGGGATCAAGGAACAAGGGAGCTTCTTAGGACTTTTTGATAAGGGCACTAATTCCATTTACAGTATAAGGGCTCAGTCCTCAGAACCTAACCTCCTCCCAAAGGCCCCATCTCCCAGTATCATCACTTTGGAGTTAGAATTTCAATATATAAATCGGTAGGGACACAAACCATTGCAATGCTGTTGCATAATTTTCAAGTGGAACAGTGATTACAGTATCCTATCTAATAAAAGACAAAAAGGGTAAT
>NW_005331093.1:0-354 GCF_000412655.1 Myotis brandtii | reverse complement strand
GATTGCCAGGGTCCCACCCGCAAGCCCCCCGTTACCCCGGGAGGCCCGGATGAGGGCGGAGTGGGTGCCTGATTGCCAGGGTCCCACCCGCAAGCCCCCCGTTACCCTGGGAGGCCTGGATGAGGGCAGTGTTGGTGCCGGATTGCCAGGATCCCACCTGCCAGCCCGCGGTCCCCACGGGAGGCCCGATTAGGGCAGAGCGGGTGCCCGATTGCCATGGTCCCATCTGCCAGCCCCCGGTCCCCTGCAGGAGGCCGGGATGAGGGCAGAGTGGGTGCCGAACACTGTAGTCCCACCCGCCAGCCCCCGGTCCCCCGCGGGATGCCCGGATGAGGGTGGAGCGAGTCTCCGATT
>NW_005331092.1:0-228 GCF_000412655.1 Myotis brandtii | reverse complement strand
CTTGTTTTGTTGATGGTTTCTTTTGCTGTGAAAAAGCGGTGTTTTTTTTTTTTTTGTTTGTATTTTTTTATGTAGTCCCATTTGTTTCTTTTCCCTTTAGTTTCCAATGCCCTAGGAGCTGTATCGGTGAAGAAATTGCTTCGGCATATATCTAAGATTCTTTTGCCTTTGGATTCCTCTAGTATATTTCTGTTTCCTATCTTACATTTAAGTCCTTTATCCATTTTG
>NW_005331091.1:0-257 GCF_000412655.1 Myotis brandtii | reverse complement strand
CAAACACTTGAGCCTCTTGACCAATTCCTCATGAGACAGTCCACTCAGGTTTTGGTTGTGAGTGTGTGTTTTTGGGGGAGGGCAGGTGTAGAGATCAATCCAACCCACTCTAAATTCAAACTATTAGCTGGTCATTGCATAATTTGCTGGTCATTAACCACCCCACACTGCAAGCTGGCCTCCATTTAACCTCCCCACTCACTTCCCATCTCACAGCCTTAGCCTCAGTATGAGAACTGAGTTTACATTTGTCCTGA
>NW_005331090.1:0-457 GCF_000412655.1 Myotis brandtii | reverse complement strand
ACAGTAGATGTTACTTGCCTCCCATTTTGCAATAATTTACAGGGCTCTGGGAAGAGCCCCACTTTAACTATGTTGATACAGCACAACCCAGGACCTTCCTCTATACTGCTGGTTATTGTTCTGTATATCTTTAACTTCTGTCTTCAGAAACTTGGTGTAAAGGCTCATGATTAATTTTTCCAATTATTGTCAGATTTTAAGGTTCAGAAGAGTGAAACCTTTGGCCTAAAGCTTGAAAATAATTTGTTTTCAAAACAAACAAAAATAGATTTCTCAGTCTAATCTCATCAAACCAGTATGACTTATATTAAACAGTTTTGGTTCAGATGATTTTGCTACTGTTTTCCATAATCATTCACTCAGTGGTACTTTATTCAAATGACAAGTCACCGATTGGGGGGGGAAACGGAGAGTGCTTGGGGGGAATGCCACATTGAATTTGGAGCCTAGAACACTG
>NW_005331089.1:0-640 GCF_000412655.1 Myotis brandtii | reverse complement strand
CCCCTGGCCCGCAGGCTCAGATCAATCACCTGACCAATGGGGAACCAGGGTGGGTGGAAGCGGTGGGGTGGGACTGGGAACTGGCGAGCAGGCGGAAGATGGCCCTGATTGCAGGTTAGGCCTAGGGACCCTATCTGTGCACGATTTCGTGTGCTGGGCCTCTAGTCCTATATAATAAAAGGCTAATATGCAAATAGACCAAACAGCAGAATAACCGAACCGGTTGCTATGACATGCGCCGACGACCAGGGGGCACATGTGTGGAACATGGTGGGTGCTGGCCATGAGCAGGGGTGCCAGACCGAGGCAGGGCACTGGTTGCTGTCATTAGAGTGAGCCTCTGGTGGTTACTGAAAATTCTTTGCTCCCGAGTGCCATGGTCCTGCCTGGCGCTTGCACCCGCAGCCAGCGCTGGAGCTGCCGCTCACACCCGCTGCTGGTGCCCAGCACCGGTCCCGATCACTCAGCGACATCAGCGGGTGAGAGTGGCAGCTATCGGCCCTGATCGCCCCTGAGGGCTTCTCCACTTCCCTCTGCTCCTGAGGGGCGATTGGGGCAGCAGCCGAAGCTCACACCCATTGACAGCGCTGGCTCCATTTGCACCCGTTGCTGGCGCTGGCCCCAGTAGCTTCATGCCATC
>NW_005331088.1:0-297 GCF_000412655.1 Myotis brandtii | reverse complement strand
TCCCGCACCTACCTCTCTCTGGGCTTCTATTTCCACCCTGACAATGTGGCTCTCAAGGGCGTGGGCTGCTTCTTCCTCAAGTTGGCAGAGAAGAAGGGAAGGCGCTGAGCATCTCTTAAAATTGCAAAACAAGTGCGGTGGTCGCATTCTCTTCCAGGACGTGCTGAGGCCTCCCAGGATGAGTGGGCAAAACTCAGGGCCATGGAAGCCGTCCTGGCCTTGAAGAAGAACTGGAAGCAGGCCCCTTTGGAGCTGCAGGCCCCTGGGTTCTACCCGTGCAGACCCTCATCCTGTGAC
>NW_005331087.1:0-222 GCF_000412655.1 Myotis brandtii | reverse complement strand
GCGGGGGAGGGGTGGGGAAATGATGGCACCGACCAGACACCAAGAAACCGGACCTGCAGTGGCGTCTCCCCATGCAGCTCTGAGCCACAGCAGCGGCTGCGACAGAGATGGGGGGGAGCAAAGAACGAGGGGGGGAGGCCCTTAAAGAGACAGCAGCTGCGGGCACAGAGGGCTGACACGGACTAGGGCCAGGGGAGGGAAGGCTCTCCTCCTGGGGGGCAA
>NW_005331086.1:0-306 GCF_000412655.1 Myotis brandtii | reverse complement strand
CCTATTAGAAAATATTATTTCATCCTGCATTCTGTTTGTTTGTTTTTAATTCTTACGCATACACATATTGTAAAGATCTACATGTTTTTTCAATCGGATAATTTTAGTTTTATACATAACCTATGGATATATACAATAGTGTGGTAAAGGCCTGGGGAGGGGGCCAATAGGGACAAAAAGGGAACATCTGTAATACTTTCAACAATAAAGATAAATTTAAAAAAATAAAAGTGGTCAAACATAAGTTCAAGATCCAGCATTTGGAAAATCTGGGTTAAAATAAGAATATCTTGAGTTTATTTATCT
>NW_005331085.1:0-340 GCF_000412655.1 Myotis brandtii | reverse complement strand
TTGAGCGTTTGCCCCTGGTGGTCAGTGCGTGTCATAGCGACCGGCCATTCTGCCATTGGGCTGAAACTGGCTCTCTGACATCCCCCGAGAGGTTGCAGATTGTGAGAGGGCACAGGCCAGGCCAAGGGACCCCACTGGTGCACAATCGGGGCTGGGGAGGGACATGGGAGGTTGGCCAGCTGGGGAGGGACCTTGGGAGGGCTTCAGGGCGTGTCTGGCTCGTCTGGCTCAGTCCCGATCGGCCGGATCCCAGCAGCAAGCTAACTTACCAGTCAGAGCCTCTGCCCCCGGTGGTCAGTTCAAGTCATAGTGAGCAGTTGAGCGGCCTTAGCATATCATT
>NW_005331084.1:0-255 GCF_000412655.1 Myotis brandtii | reverse complement strand
TTCTCCAGATCCCGAACCCTGAACCACGCGGGACGTGTGGGGAACTTTCACATCTGGTACCTCAACAGGCAATCTGGAAGAGAAGACTTCGCCTAGAGTGAAAAAACAAAGAAGAATTCACAAGATAGGTTGGGACACCAGATAGGTGGGGGATATTCACCACACGCAAAGCCCATGGTCAGCTGCAGAAATCACAATCTGTAAGTAGAGTGGGAACATGTCTTTTTAGCCAGGCTAATGGGGCAGAATTCGGTT
>NW_005331083.1:0-210 GCF_000412655.1 Myotis brandtii | reverse complement strand
GCAAATTGTCCAGGACACCGTCACAGTAACAGTAAAGGCCGAACAGGCCGCATGGAGTGACCAGGCTGGCAGGGGGTTAGTGAGGGATGACCAAATGACTGAACAGCAGGCTGCATGGGGCGACCAGGCTGGCGGTGGTGGGGGGGCAGTTAGGGGCGACCAGGCTGGTTGGAGGGGGCAGTTGGGGGCAATCAGGCAAGCAGGCAGGTG
>NW_005331082.1:0-347 GCF_000412655.1 Myotis brandtii | reverse complement strand
TATATAATAAAAGAGAAACATGCAAATTAACAGTCCCGCCACTATGCTCAAGCCACGCCCACCATCCAATGAGGAGTGAGTATGCAAATTAACCCTACAAAGGTGGCAGGTAATTTGCACACACACAGAGCAGAGTGGGAGAGCCGGCAGCTTGGGGGGGGACATGGCTCCCTCGGTCACCGGACGGAGAGCAGAGCAAGAGAGCCAGAGGCTTGGGGGGACATGGCTCCTTCTGCCAGGGAAAACCCAGAGTGTGGAGAGCACCAGGAATGCTGGGAATCATAGTTCTGATGGCAGATGAATCTAGACCGCGGTTCTCAACCTGTGGGTCGTGACTCCTTTGGGGG
>NW_005331081.1:0-200 GCF_000412655.1 Myotis brandtii | reverse complement strand
TTCCCTCCGAAGCCACCGCAGGGTCAGTCCTGGGCGCTCTGACTGGCACGACCCAGCACGGAGAGGGACCGTGTCCTGCCTGCCGTCCCCTCCCTCCCTCCAAGGAGCCAGGAGCCCCTCCGGGGGACCGTCTCCCACAACCCTCAGGGGGCCGCCCAGGAAAGCCCTGGACAGTCAGTGATGGGGGCGGTCAGCTTCGG
>NW_005331080.1:0-274 GCF_000412655.1 Myotis brandtii | reverse complement strand
TCCATTGTATATATGTACCACTGCCTTTTTATCCACTCATCTATAAAAAGGCACTTGGATTGCTTCCATAGGTTGGCTATTGTAAATAATGCTACAGTGAATATAAAAGTGCATATATTCTTTAGAATTAGTGTTCTGGGTTTCTTCAGATAAATATCCAGAAGTGGAATTGCTGGGTCATAAAGCAGTTCCATTTTTACTTTTTTGAGGAAACTCTGTACTGTTTTCCACAGGGATTGCACCAATTTACATTCCCACCAACAGTGCATAAGGG
>NW_005331079.1:0-201 GCF_000412655.1 Myotis brandtii | reverse complement strand
GGCTCGATCCCCAGTGTGGGACGTGCAGGAGGCAGCTATCAATGATGGTCTCTCACCATTGATGTTTCTATCTCTCTTTCCCTCTCCCTTCCTCTCTGAAATCAATATAAATATATTTTTAAAAAGTAATAGAAATGCGTAGATGTACTAGAAGCTACAGGAAATTTTTATTTTTTTAATATATTTTATTGGTTTTTTACA
>NW_005331078.1:0-206 GCF_000412655.1 Myotis brandtii | reverse complement strand
AAGGGAGGAGCCTTAGACTGAGCCCAAAGCCCCGCCCTGGCCCCATTAGGCCCCGCCCCTCTGGCCTACTAGCTCTAGAAAGCCCCTACTCTGGACAGCCAGGCCCCGCCCTCTAGTCTCGCCAGGTGAAAGAAGGCCAGTGAAGGTCAGTTACACATCCTACCTGGACAAAGTCCAGCCTCTCAGCCTCGCCTCCCTCTGAGGCC
>NW_005331077.1:0-221 GCF_000412655.1 Myotis brandtii | reverse complement strand
GTGAAGCTCCTGATTCCACCTTCTATTTTGAATGATAGCCTTGGTGGGTATAGTAATCTTGGGTTCAGGCCCTTGCTTTGGATCACTTTGTATATTTCATTCCATTCCCTTCTGGCCTGGTGTGTTTCTGTTGAGAAATCAGTTGACATTCTAATTGGAGATCCCTTATAGGTAACTTTCTGCTTCTCTCTGGAAGCCTTTAAGATTCTTACTTTGTCGTT
>NW_005331076.1:0-254 GCF_000412655.1 Myotis brandtii | reverse complement strand
TATGCATTTTCCTCTTCCATTTCATATGAGGGCCTTGTGCACGTGTGGATTTGGGTATCTGCTGGGGGTCCTGAAACCAATCTGGCACAGATGCTGAGGGACTATAGTTAATTACAGTTAATTTGGTGTAGTGAAGAGTTATATGCAGATTTTTGACTGCACAGGATTCAGTGCCGCTATCCCCCACATTGCTCAAGGATCAACAGTATAGGAGTTGCAGACCAAGATGGCGGCATAGGTAAACACCGGAGACT
>NW_005331075.1:0-615 GCF_000412655.1 Myotis brandtii | reverse complement strand
GGGCCAGAAGGTTGAGAACCACTGCTCTAGAGACTGTGGAGAACTAAGGGTGCGTTAATGTGTAAGTGAATATGCAAGTAAGTATTAAACTGAGAAGAAGAGAAGAAAAGGGGGAGAGAGCTGCCAGGTCTCCGTGCAGGGATAACCAGGGATATGCTCAGATCTGTTTTAAAACACTCTGCTTTGCCTCTGCTCTAACTCTGAAAAACAGACTTACTATGTAAAATGATTCCATGAACATCATTTTACATATAGTAGTGTAGTCAGGGTTTTTTGGACACGAGAAAAGCTTCACACAAACAGGAAACAAACCAGATAGGGCACTAGAGCTAGAAAAAACCCTCACAGCTCTTGCAAAACCTGCCTGGAGCCAACACCAGCGTTCTGCACGGGCGTCCGGCCCCACCCTCTCGGCGGCCGGGCTGTTTCTTGTTTGCACTCTCCTTCAGGCAGGTTCAGGCTGCTCTCTCTTTGGTTTATCTCCTCTTCAGAATTCAGTTCCAGAATCTGTTGATTTTGCTCTTCTAATAGTTGTTTTTTAATAGTTTTCTTTTTCTTTTCTACCAACCTCGGGTATCCAAGTCTGTGTCTTCTTAAGAAAGAGTTCCTACTGGG
>NW_005331074.1:0-211 GCF_000412655.1 Myotis brandtii | reverse complement strand
ATGGGGAACCATGGGGGAATCGGGGTGGTGGTGAGGCAGGACTGGGGACTGGTGAATGGGCAGAAGGCAGAGACCTCTTGGTCCCTCCTCCCGGCCCGCAGGCTCCGATCATGGCGAATGGGGAACCACGGGGAACCGGGGTGGGTGGCGGCGAGGTGAGACTGGGGACTGGCAAGCAGATGGAAGGCAGACCTCTTGGTCCCTCCCCCTG
>NW_005331073.1:0-553 GCF_000412655.1 Myotis brandtii | reverse complement strand
TCTCCAGAGAAACAGAACCAAAAGGAGTGACTTAAGCAACAGAAACTTGTTGTCTCACAGTTTGGGAGGCTAGAAGTATCTGATGAAGAGATTGGCACGGTGATTCTCTTTCTGAGGGCTGCTAGGGAAGAATGTATTGCAGGTCTTTTTCCTTGGCTTGTAGATGGCCTTCTTCTCCCTGTCTTCACATCCTTCCCTCTGCATATGTCTCTGTGGCCAAGTTTGTTTTTTAAAAAGGATGCCAGTCATTCTGGGTTAGGGCTCACCCTAATTACCTCAGTTTAACTTGGTTATCTCTGTAAACACCCTATCTCCACATAAAGGCACAATCTGAGGTACTGAGGGTTATAACTTCAACATATGAATTTGGCAGGGGGCCCAACTCAATCCATAACACTGACCTTTCATTCTCTTCCACTTTCCATTCTAGTCTTAATTCTCTAAAAGTAACTGTTATCCACACCCAGCCAGCATGGCTCAGTGGTTGAGTGTCCACCTTTGAATCAGGATGTCAAATTTCGATTCCCAGTCAGGGCATATGCCTGGGTTGTGG
>NW_005331072.1:0-1706 GCF_000412655.1 Myotis brandtii | reverse complement strand
CCCCCGGAGACAGGCATTGGGATAGTGAGCTGGGAGCCAAAGCAGAACCCCGGAGATTAGACAAAAAGTTACTGCTAACGGAGCGCACACTGCCTGCCCGGCACTAAGCTGCGGAGACACTTGTCGTGTGTTATCTTATTTAGTCCCACAACCCCGAAAGGGGGATAGTGTTACCTCCACGGTCCAGATGACAGAAACATAGTTAAGTAGCTCGCTTGAGGTCACATGGCCAGGGGAGTAGCAAGGCTCAGCTTTGAGCCAGGTCCGTCTGTGGGGAGAAAGCCAGACTACAACCCTGGGCCTCAGGTTTCCCATCCATAGAATGGGAGGACTGGGTTAAGTGACTTCAAAGGGCCTCCAGCATGAACAGCCTGGGAGCCCTGCCTGTGTCCCTCGAGCACACAGCTGTCACCTGGGAGTTTGGCACCTGCTCCCTGCTCCGCAGGAGCTGGAGTAAATAGCAGCCCTGACATTAGAAGGGAGGCTCTGGGCATGCTCCTTGTTGGTGCCCATTCTTCAGCCCCTACATAGTGGTCACATCGCTACCCTGCCTAAAACCCTTACACTCCCGGGTTTACTGTAATTTCCAAAATGCCAGCCCTTTAGAATGGCTTCTGAGACCCTCTTCTACCGGCCCCATGCCCCCTTTAAGCCGCATTATCTGCCTCTGGTTGACCATCGTGTACCCTACATTCCAGAACGGAGACCCATCCACCAAATACCCCACGCCCTTGGGTGTCTGCCTGGGTGCATTTGCACCCACTGTTCCTTCTGCCCAGAACCCCTTATTTGTCTTGTCTGCCTGGCAAAGGTCTCTTCCTATTTCCAAATACTGTTCAAAGAGTGTGATCCCTAAGAAGACCTTCCCCTCCATCCAAGGAGCTCCTTACAACACGTTGTGCCTTCATTTATTCCTTCTGCAAATGCTCACTGAGCAACGGCTGTGCAGGGAATATGAAGACGGGCAAGACCTGGCCCAGCCTTGGAGAGCTCACGGGCTGAAGTGGGCTTCTAAGAGACACAAAACTCTCCTTAAAGGACTTGCTTTCCCTTACGCGTCACTGCTCCTTACACCTGCCTCTTAGGAGCTTGCTGCTTTAACCTCCCTCAGCCTTGTCTCACTAGAGACTGACAGCTCCCTGAGAGCAAGGCTTGTGTCTATCAGATTGCACATACCCAGTGCCTTGCTTATATGTGAGCTCGGGAAATGTGCGTTGTTGAAACAATAAACGCACTCGAATGCTCCAATCTGCACTCTATGCTCAAAAAGCACTCAGATGCTGCACTGTAGTGCTCTCCCTGTCTCCACCACCCTCCCCTGCCAAAACGCCCACTAGAATCTGCCCTGAGGGCCCTCCATCTCCCTGAGGCTGTTAAGCCTGCCTGTGATGGATGGTGATATCTGTATCCTTTCTGGCTGCACACTTAGAGACCCTAATCAAACCAAGAGCTTATGAAAGGAGTTGGGGCTAGAGATATAGTAGATCTGGAAGCCATCTGTGTACAGGAGAGTAGGTGGAGCAGACACGAAGGCCAGGACAGAACTTTGGGATGTGGGAAGAATTAGACGAGTAAGTGACTATCTGGGCAAGTGCAAATCTGAGGCCGTCACGTGGTAAGAGCACAATACAGTCTTCGGTGTTGACATTACCAGTCAGACTCTGCCCCAAGTTTAAGAAGATTGCTAACACTGGTGGGACTCCCAA
>NW_005331071.1:0-276 GCF_000412655.1 Myotis brandtii | reverse complement strand
ATAAGGAACTCCTACACCCCAACAATGAAAGGAAACCCCAATTACAAGGGGGCTGAGGACTTTACTAGACATTTTTCCAAGTAAGACATACAAATGGCCAACAGATACATCAGAAGGTGGTTAACTTGCCCTAGCCGGTTTGGCTCAGTGGATAGCTCATTGGCCTGTGGACTGAAGGGTCCCGGGTTTGATTACAGTCAAAGGCACATGCCGGGTTTGTGGGGTCAATCCCCAGTGGTGGGCGTGCAGGAGGCAGCTGATCTATGATTCTCTCTC
>NW_005331070.1:0-315 GCF_000412655.1 Myotis brandtii | reverse complement strand
TTCTCTCTCATAGAGGTTTCTCTCTCTCCCTCTCCCTCTCTCTAAAATTTAAAAAAAAAAAAAATTGAAGAGAAAAGGAGAGAGGCCAGGGCTGCTGACCCCGAGAGCACTGGAATGCAGCTGCGGCCGCAGGAAGTCCTGAGCCTCGGGGCCGTGAGGAGACACCTACGGAAGCAGTTTCGGGGGACAAGGTCTTGTGAATATTTAACGAAGGACCCAAGGCTGAGCCACACGGAGATGCAGGGCGCCCGGGCCCTCGAGGCAGGGCAGGCGAGACCCCATCCTGGCTCCGACCTCCCGCCCAGGAACAGAGCT
>NW_005331069.1:0-202 GCF_000412655.1 Myotis brandtii | reverse complement strand
TGCTCCTCTTAGCGTGTTTGGTTATGTGGCTCACTCTCTACCACATTGACTGTATGGCACAAAATATAACTCAACAAGACTTGAAATGAAGGGAACAAAACATGAATGTATTCATGACACCGATAATTCCAATAAAGGTGACCATCAGAGAAAAAGAGAATTAGAGGAGAGAAAAGAGTGTAAATATGATATTGAGAAAAGG
>NW_005331068.1:0-760 GCF_000412655.1 Myotis brandtii | reverse complement strand
GCATGTGCCCTTGACCAGAATCGAACCTAGGACCTTTTGATCCACAGGCTGACTCTAACCAGCTAGGGCTGGATTTTTATTTATTTTTTATTTTTAACTGAAATGAATTTATTAGCTCTTTTACCTTGTTCTTCACTTAACTCTGTGTTTCTTTTTCTTTATTTTTAACAGAAAGATTTCTCAGTCTTTTACTATGCTTTTGTGGATTTTGAAAAGTGTAGTTGTTTCCCAATTTTTATTTAACATCTTTTCAAGATTTGCCACTTAGTGGTTTGTGTCTTTAACCTTTAAAATGCAGAGAATCCTGGGAGACTAACTCCCTAACGTGTAGCTGGTCATTTTCACATTGTGGTACTTGAGTTTCAGCTACTTACCTGAGAAGAATTTTTACCAGGTGTCTGTCTGGGCAGAAGCTGGGAGAAGATAAATACTTGTCAGTGGTGGCTCTCAGTGAGATGGCAAGTGCGTCATGAGAAGCTTGGTTTCCTCTGCACTTTTGCTTCTACATCCTTCCCATGAGGCAGCATAACTTAGTTCATTTGGGCTTAAGGTTTAAACTTCTGGTGTGTGTGCTTTCACATTGAGATTACTGATAAGATTTTTTTTCTGCCGTTGCTTGGCACTGTTTTTAACACTTTGATCATATGATCATACTAGAGGCCTGGTGCACGAAATTCGTGCACTCTGCGGGGGGGTCCCCTCAGCCCAGCTTGCACCCCCTCACAGTCTGGGAGCCCTCGGAGGATGTCCGACTGATGGC
>NW_005331067.1:0-412 GCF_000412655.1 Myotis brandtii | reverse complement strand
ATATTTGTCTTTATTACTTATCCAATCATCTTGCCCCATTAACAGAACACCCAGACACTCACACTGATAATTAAATTCAATCAATAAGGATATTTTGCTAATGCTGAGTGATATTATTTCCCACTTTTGTCATTATAAAGGCATATTTGTCAAAGCAGGAGGCTAGTTTGCTGGTTTCACTTTTAACTTTTCAATATCTAGGCCTGGAGTATGCAGGCCTCCCGCCCGCCCCACACTGTGGGCAGGCCCCTGGCTGTGCTCCCCACTCACTGAGGGCGACAGAGGGAAGCAGAACAGAGGGAAACCACCTGGGACCATCGGCCCCTCCCGGCCGCACTCCAGCCCACCTGCCGAGGAAGAAGGGGGGGCACTGATCCCAGCCCACCCGCCGAGGAAGAAAGGGGGGCCCATA
>NW_005331066.1:0-617 GCF_000412655.1 Myotis brandtii | reverse complement strand
AAAAAAAGATCTATATAACTACAGTCAGCCCTCTGCACACACAGTTTCCCAACCATGGAACTGACCCTTGAACAACACAGATTTGAACTGGGTGGTCAAGTGAAAACTCTGCATATAAGTGTATCTACACAGTTCAAACCCGTGTTGTTCAAGGGTCAACTGCAATTCCTTCTGCTGCAATTTAAGTTCATTTCCTTTCTCAGACTTCATGAAGTGGTACACAGCTGATCAGAATTCATTTTAAAGGGATTATCAAGTATTTTAAAAATCCCTGCCCAGCCAGCGTGGCTCAATGGTTGAGCATTGACTTATGAACTAGGACAAGCATGTCAAACTTGCTGCTCACAATGAATATTTTTGCGGCCTAACAAATATAACAGTAAGAAATGTTTTAATAAAAATTTCTTAATTTTTTACAATATCCTGTTATACATAATTACTAATAACAAACTACGTTAGCTAATGACTGATTACGATCATCGTGTTGCATTCATTTCTCTTACGTGCAGGCGCACCATTTCTCTCCATTAATACCAGCAGCGGATATTTTAGCAGCCGATAGCCACGTCATTAGTCTTGCGCTGACTTGTTTGGTGTGCACAACAGGAAATATTTCG
>NW_005331065.1:0-291 GCF_000412655.1 Myotis brandtii | reverse complement strand
ATGAAGCTGGCAGCCTGGGCTCCTCGGAGGCCCCCCATGGCCAGGCCCTCTGTTTCCAGGCTCCCCGTCCTCATTTTGACATATTGGACTCCAGAAAGGGATGGAAAAAGCTCAGGTTTTAACTTTAAACTAGATCACTAAAATAAGTATCATCTAGGTTTCATCCCTAGGAAGCATCTCTGGAATAAGTAACACCTTGAACTAATTCAAGACATGAACCAAGAGGTCACCAGTTTGATTCCCAGTTAGGGCACGTACCTGGGCTGCGGGCTCGATCCCCACTAGGGGGCG
>NW_005331064.1:0-209 GCF_000412655.1 Myotis brandtii | reverse complement strand
TCTACCATATAGAATTTCAAAGGCAGAGAAACCTACCTTGGCCCTTGGGGCACAGTATACCCACAGGAGTACAAGAGGCAAGATATCTGTCCAGGGTAAGGTTGTCTCTTGGCATAGCTTAGCCATAGCCTGCTGGAAAGTCCAGTTCATGTACTCCACTTTCCCTGAACTATGAGGCCTGTAAGCTGTATGTAGGTTCCATTTAATTC
>NW_005331063.1:0-356 GCF_000412655.1 Myotis brandtii | reverse complement strand
TGTTCAACCTTACTAGCAATTAGGGAAATGCAAATCATAACTACAATGAGATAACACTTCATACCTGTTAGAGTGGCCATTATCAACAAGACAAGCAATAACACATATTGGAAAGGTTATGGAAAAAAAGGAACCCTCATTCACTGCTGTGGCAATGTAGACTGATATAACCACTATGGAAAGCAGTCTGGCAATTCCTCAAAAAATTAGGATTACAGCTACCATACCATCCAGTAATCCATCTCCTGTGTATATACCCAAAAAACTCAAAATCACATATTCGCAAAGATATATGAACCCTTAATTTCATTCCAACACCATTTACAGTGGCTAAGAAATGGAAACAACCAATGTAT
>NW_005331062.1:0-209 GCF_000412655.1 Myotis brandtii | reverse complement strand
ACCTTTGGGAACCCCTGGACCGCTGGGGCAGGACCCCGGCATATGGCGCCCGAACAGGCCTAACAGGATTACCCTAGGTAAGCCCCCCCCCCTCATTGAGAACCCCCACACTCAGGACGGATAGGACTCCACCAAGGTGTTGCAGAACCCCCTATAGAGGATAAGTAGGGTTAGAAGGTGGATAGTACAGAACTTAGATTGAGAAGATG
>NW_005331061.1:0-647 GCF_000412655.1 Myotis brandtii | reverse complement strand
AAATTCCTAGATGGATTATGTAAGATTTGGCAGTTTCTTGCACTTTTATCAGCAGAACTGCCATCTGCTACCATTAGAGTGTAGCTGTGAGTGTTTCTCGGGGATTGGTTGATGTCCTGTGAACTGACGTGCATGAGCCTGGGCAGCCTCTGTAATGAGTGTAAGATGTGTACACAACCCTGTTGGGGAGAGCAGTTTTCAAACCCACGGGTCTAACAGCCTCCTGTGTACGCAGACCTAAAACAAAACACACAAACAGGCAGGACAACTGTTGAGGTGTGTGTGTCTGTCCCCTTCATTCTTTGTAAACAACTAGAAATCTGACATGTCTTCAAGGAAATGTCAACTATTTCTCATCATGCATTTCTTCATTTTACTTTTAACTGAGATGAAATTTACAAGCAGTGAATGCACAGATCTTAACCTTTCACTGGGGTGAATTTTGACAAATGGATCACTCATGTAACCAATACCCCAGCAAGACATGGAGCCTTTCCTTCACACCGGCATTTCTCTGCACCTGTTCCAGTCACTCCCTGCCTCACAGGCACCCCTGCTCTGCATGCTCTCACTCAGGCTCATGTTCTAAAACATCACAGAAACACGGTCGTCCATTGTAATTATGCTCTGTGCTTCCCTTCCCCTCT
>NW_005331060.1:0-258 GCF_000412655.1 Myotis brandtii | reverse complement strand
CTATTTTTGAAAATGTCCCATGTGCACTTGAGAAGCACGTATATTCTGTGGCTTTGGGGTGAAATGATCTGAAATAATTAAGTCCATCTGATCTAGTGAATTGTTTAGGATTGCTGTTTCTTTGCTGATTTTTTTGTCTAGAGGATTTATCCAGTGATGTCAGTGGTGTATTAAAATCCCCTATTATGATTGTAATGTTGTCGATCTCTCCCTTGCTATCCTCCAGGAGCTTTTTTATGTATTTGGGTGCTCCTGCAT
>NW_005331059.1:0-271 GCF_000412655.1 Myotis brandtii | reverse complement strand
GATAATCCTTTATTGTTTACCAAACCTTACTATTGATGTCTGTTTGCTTTGCTAAAGGCAAATGTATATTCTAGTAAATAAAAAGCTATGGGTCCGGAGATTCAGGGAGCCACTCCACTAGAGAGAAGGTTTCTGCCTGTTTCCCCATGCCTTCTAAATTTATATTTCTTGTCTAGTGTATCTGTTTATGTCACAGCCCCTTCTCAAGATCCTGAATCTTTGCTGTAAAAGGTTGCGGCAATAGACATTGCCATTCCAAAAGTGGGTAGGG
>NW_005331058.1:0-247 GCF_000412655.1 Myotis brandtii | reverse complement strand
ATGAACTCAAACACCACTTATGTGATTTATTTACACAATCTCAGCAGAAGTACGTTGGGGTTGTGGATTGTTTGCATCTGGGTAATGGCCTGCACCACTAACCGAAGGTACAGTGAAGGAGACGTGGACCCCCCCAAACCAAAGCTGGGAGCAACTGCTCTTCAGAGCGAGCGCTGATGAAACCTACATCAAGGCACTCTGGCCGCCCTGACCGTCTGCCCCTTCATGAAGTCCCGAGGTTTCAGAA
>NW_005331057.1:0-226 GCF_000412655.1 Myotis brandtii | reverse complement strand
AAAGCCAGGCCCGGTCTGTCTCCCTGACCCCTGGGAGGGGCCGAGCTGCCCCGTGTGAGAGTCTGTGGCCTAGAGCCAGGATGGGACGTGGTGGCGGCTTTTCCCAGGCCAGGGGGAGCCTCTCAGTGAACAAGGTCAGCGCAGGGGCAGGAAGAGGAGGAGGACGTGGGCCGGGTGCTGCTGGGGGAAGGAGATGCCGTGGACGCTGACCCTCGTCACCTCACAG
>NW_005331056.1:0-796 GCF_000412655.1 Myotis brandtii | reverse complement strand
TTCTTCAGCATTACAGCTTTCTGAATCTACAGGGATGTTTCTTTTATAATCAGTCTTCTCTTTTCCCAGACTCCTGGTGTCTTAAGAAGCCATCAATGTACCAGCCTCATAGTCATGACATAACAACCATCCTAAGACCCAAATCTACATTGCAGTCAACAATGACCCCTGTCAAGGTTATTGCTCTTCAAACTTCTCAAGCATTTTGGAAAGTGGGGGTTGCCACTACCTTTAATTGGTTCTTTTTGGCTGTTGTTCTTTTGATCTAACATGCATAATCCAGAGTTTGGGCTTTTAATTATCACTGATGATATGACTAAAGTTCATTAGTTTTGAGAAGTTAAGTAATCAAAGGTGTAAAACAGTTTGATGTGATATTACCCTCAAATGAGTTGATTTTCCTGCTTTAGCCAAGAAGAGTAGAGAAAGATGTCCCTCAGAGGTGAGCAGGTGGGAAGGAAGGTTGAATTATCTCCAGTCCCTCAACCTTCTGAGTGGATGGTTCCAAACCCTCACCACCAGGAATAGTCACCCAATAGGCCCTAGGACAAGTTTATATCATGTTCAATGTTTGATCTTCCCTTAAAGGAATTAGGATGAATTATAAGGTATAAGGTGAAACCTGTTTTAACACATTTGATAGATTATGGAAAATCATTCTGAAATCCCATGTATAATCTTTCTTTCCAGCTTTCAGTGGATATTATTGGCTAAATTCTGCCTTGAGGTATATAAACACATTTGACCAAAAGAAGAAAGAAAGCTATGCAGCATGAACACCCTTGAAGAAATAGAG
>NW_005331055.1:0-233 GCF_000412655.1 Myotis brandtii | reverse complement strand
AGGTAGGCAGGCAGGCGAGCGGTTAGGAGCAGGCAGTCTTGGATTGTGAGAGGGATGTCTGACAGTCACCTTAGGTGCAATCCCTGAAACTGGGCCTAAATTGGCAGTCAGACATCCCCCGAGGGATCCCAGATTGGAGAGGGTGCAGGCTGAGCTGACTGAATACCCTCCCCCCATGCATGAATTTTGTGCACCAGGACTCTAGTTTGTATATATTGGAAATGAACACCACA
>NW_005331054.1:0-257 GCF_000412655.1 Myotis brandtii | reverse complement strand
TGATTAGCCAATGGGAAGGGTAGCGAAGTTACAGTTACTTACCATGTTTCTCTATTATTAGATAGGATGTTTCTATCTCTCCCTCTCCCTTCCTCTCTGAAATCAATAAAAATATATTTAAAAGAGGAAAAAGAAAAGAAAAAAGATGCTGAGTTACATGCTATGGGGACACAGAGATGCTTCAAGGATGAGTACTTCATTCTTATAAAGTACTCATCCTTAAAGTACTCATCCTTAAAGACTTGAAAGGTGTGAAG
>NW_005331053.1:0-475 GCF_000412655.1 Myotis brandtii | reverse complement strand
GTGAGGGGAAAAGTACCCACTTGATTGAAGTTGTGGAAGGAAGCGGCTTTGGGTTGGTTGACCAAGTTGGCTGCTAATACTTCACTCCTGAACCAGACGGCCCTCGCCCCCTGCCACATGCAATACGGGACGATGTCAGGCCAGCCGCGCAGCTTGGGAGCACAGCACCCTGAGTGCTCACAGAAGGCCAGCGGATCCAAGTCAATGTCAGTTCCTTCCGGCCAACTTGCCCACCATGAAAGCTGCCCATGCTCCCTTGGAGTTGGTCAGCAAGAGCATGGAGAGAGGCCAGGAGTGTGCTTGGACGAAATCCCTCCACATGGAGACAGGAGTAGGAAGTGAGTGACCCTTCTAGTGCTTCCTAACCTTCGTTTAATAATGCATTGACCTTTAAGTCCCTGGTCAGCAGGGGGCAATCAACCATTTAGCACAGCGGTGCTCAACCTGTGGGTTGCGACCCCTTTGGGGGTTGAAT
>NW_005331052.1:0-242 GCF_000412655.1 Myotis brandtii | reverse complement strand
TGTAGAATTTTATTCCTGGCAGAAATTGTAGAGATTACCTGATTTGAACCCCTTTTTTACTTTACATATAACTAAAAACTCATAAATAAGTATAATTTATAATTAACTTGCAAATACTTGAAGAATAGCAGGCCTTCAAATGAATCCTTGTGTAATTCTTTCAAATTATTTTTGCTGAGAATTTTGAAAAAATGTAAGTTATTTCTTTTTGTTTTTAATATATTTTTATTGATCTTAGAGAG
>NW_005331051.1:0-225 GCF_000412655.1 Myotis brandtii | reverse complement strand
GCCTAGAAATGGCTAAAACCATCTACTTCCTCCTCCATGCTCTGTCATCCCCAGATGAGCAAAAAAATTAGCCCAACACCCATAAAAAAGAAGATAGAAGAGATGGAGAGTTTGAGGGACATTATTTAGAGTTTGGGATTGGAGCTTCCATCTAATGGGTTGATTTGGAGACAAAAATATTTATTTTTGGTTCTGAGTTGCTGTAAGAAAAAGGCACTGTGGGCC
>NW_005331050.1:0-217 GCF_000412655.1 Myotis brandtii | reverse complement strand
ACGCACTGTCACATATTTTCTACTAATAAAAATTTTGCTTAAAAATTGAAAATTTATGAATATTTAGTGAATTCTGGAAGAAGACTTAGTATTTTATATATCAAGCTATAGTTAATCATTACCTATTAAATAGAGAGTAATTGTTTTACATGTCAAAATATTACTTTTTCTGGCTTTCTGCTGATTAGAGAACTGAATCTTATTACATTTATTTTTA
>NW_005331049.1:0-273 GCF_000412655.1 Myotis brandtii | reverse complement strand
AGTAGCCAATATGATTGATGTAACTATAGGCACGAAGTCTTCTGTGTCTAAATGGTAGAAAAGTAGGTTACTGACCAGCTAGTCGGTTAGAGTGTGCGAAGAAGTCTGCTAGAGAGAGCAGCTGGGCAAGGGAGACAGGAGATGCTGCTGAGCCAGAGAAGTTACTGAGGCTGTAGCTCTAAGGGAGAGCTCAGGTACTGCTATGAGGCGGTGAGTCTAGGAGGCAGCGTGTGGCTCTCAGATAATAGCTGTGGGTACAGATACTGATGCTGC
>NW_005331048.1:0-1103 GCF_000412655.1 Myotis brandtii | reverse complement strand
AAGTCTTTGGCTTTTTTCCAAAGGTATTTAAATTTTAGTGTTCTGGTATTTCAGTTGTATGACTAAGCCTGTCCTTAAACTGGTTGTTCTGACAAGAATGCTTTCCTTTTGATTCGTCGTTCTGCAGAGCCCTTTTAAGAATAAAGTCCGGTTAATGCAGTCAGATCTGCTGCCTCCACAAGTCTCTTCACACACTGAGTAGACCAATTGTTTACCTCGCAAATTATGGTTGCTAGGTAAATCATTGGTGTCAGTAACATTATGTATGATTCTTTAGCATAATTTTAATTATTGTACTGAATCATGAGCTGGTTGTTCTTAAAAATAACTGTGACTTCGGTTAGCTAAATTTTACCCAGAGAAATGTTCTAAAATATAACATTGATAACATTATTTTATTATGTACAATATTAGTTTATACCCATTCTACTTTATAAACTGGAGGGTCTTACATAACTATTTAGTTTTAATTACTGGTCACATGCAATTCTGTCTTGTCTAGAAATTTGTAAGGCAGCAATATAAGAGATGGCACCTAAGATTTAAATTTAAGTACCTATATGATTTAGCTTTTACCTTGTTCTCAGAAAGAAAAAAAAAAAAAGAAGAAGGAAGGAAACCCTTTGTTTTTGGAAACACTTTAAAGATAAGAAGATTCCTTTTAAATTGTTTACTTGGACCCAGAATTAAAACTTGAGCTATGACCTAGAGGCTATATTCAAAAGGAATAATTTAAGGTGATAAGTGATTTTTAGGAGAAGATTAGAATCTGAAGAAGTCCATATAATGGTCTTTCCTTGAGTTGGACCATCTAACTGGCAATTGATAATGGAAGTTCAACGTGAGAAACATTCAAACCTATAGAGAATTTTTGAGATAATTTGAGCCAAACTGTCAACAATTGCCGGAAAGCAAAATCTCAGCAGGTTGAGATAATGCTCTGGAGAATGGCAATTTTGCAGCTTATTTTATACATTATAATCAAAGGAGGAGACTAAGTGGGTTACATGAAATCCATTGGTGACAGGGTAGGGAGGCGGGAGAAAGCAAAGCAGCAAAGGGGGGTGGGGCCTCTGGGATTGGATAAAAAGTAAAATGATAGA
>NW_005331047.1:0-281 GCF_000412655.1 Myotis brandtii | reverse complement strand
AACTGGCTCTCTGACATCCCCCGAGGAGTCCCGGATTGCGAAAGGACAGTTCTCGGGTGAAGCACCCTGGAATCGGGCTCCCTCCTCTCTGGTTCTGGGGTGCGTCACCCGAGAACTGCCCTCTGGTGGTCATTGCGCGTCATAGCTACCAGTCAGATAGATGGTCACTTAGTCTTTTGTATATTTAGATTAATTTTTAAAAGTTAGTTTAAAGTAATACTTAATCAATTTAGAAAAATTGAAAAACAAAGAACATAAATATGAAAAAACATTATATATAT
>NW_005331046.1:0-497 GCF_000412655.1 Myotis brandtii | reverse complement strand
TCATTCAGTGAATAATTATGAAGTTCCTAATTATGTGTTCGGTTCAGTGCTTTGCTTTGGGAAACAATGGGCGGGTTTCTGGAGGAGGAGGTTAGCAAGGATGGGCATCGTAGGGAGAGGGAGCAACTCAGTGTGAGAAAGAGCGCGGTGCCATCCAGGTATGGTGCCATCCAGGTATGCGAGTAGTCTAGGAGGCTGGAGGGCAGATGAGGCGGAGGGATGGGGGAGGGGCTGGAGACAGTGGGGTTAGATCACAGGAGGCTTGACTGTCAGGGCAATACTTGGCCATCTCCCTCCTCACAGATGGTCTGGAAGAGAAAAGCTTTTCTTCTCGTCTGGGTGGGGTCAGGTGAGCCTTTGGCTTCAGAGAGCCATTCTCCCTCAGGAGTGGTCAGAGGAGCCTTCCCGTCAAGGTTCTGCTTAAAATGTGGGCGGGGCTGCTCCCTTTCTCATTGGCCCCCTCCTTCCTGGTCCTCTCCTGTGCCCTCCTCCCTCGT
>NW_005331045.1:0-655 GCF_000412655.1 Myotis brandtii | reverse complement strand
GCCATCACTGATCTAGGAGAACTTGAATTCACATGTTCCTGACTTCAAAACCTTTGCTCTTAAATGCTGCATTATACAGTCTCCCCATCCTATATAATAAAGAGCTAATATGAAAATGGTCATCACGCCCTCACGCCGTCACGCCCTCACATAACAGCTCAGACACTCAACACTGGGGAAAGAGGAATGGGGACCAGCCAAGCACAAATGAGCTTGTGAGAGGGGAATGGGAACAAGCCAGGCTGCGGCCCAGGAGAGGGACAGGCCACCCACCCTGCGGTCCTGGACCCCAGCAGCTAGGGCTGTGGCCTGAGAGAGGGACAGGCCAACCATCCCATGGTCCCCGGCACCAGCAGCTGTGCCTGCGGCCTGGGAGAGGGACAAGCCGCCCACTCCATGGTCCTAGGCACCAGCGGCTGCACCTGCGGCCTGGGAGAGGGACAAGCTGCCCACCCCACAGTCCCGGATCCCTGCGGCTGCAGCCCAGGCACAGCCACCTGCCCACGGTTCCCTGCGGCTGTGGCTGACATGGGTGAAGCCAGCCTGGGTCCTGGGTGCCTGCAGCCAGCCAGAGGGAGGGAAGCCCAGGTTCCTGGTGCCTGCAACCTGCTGGAGGAGGGAATCCTGAGTCCCGGGTGCGGGGCAAGGCAGAGGT
>NW_005331044.1:0-218 GCF_000412655.1 Myotis brandtii | reverse complement strand
CTGAAGACAGCATAGAAGGAAGCCAAGTGCTGCAGAATGGAGTGAAGGAGCGGAGAAGGGAACGGAGCCGAGGCAGTGGAGACGTGAGAGGATCTGAGGCAGCAGACATGGGAGGGAGCAAAGTGGCGGAGAAGGGAGGGAGCAAGTGACTTCGCTCACTTCTCTGCTTCGCTCCAACCTCTGGAAGCCCTATTCTTGCAGGAATAGGCCCGAGGAAG
>NW_005331043.1:0-222 GCF_000412655.1 Myotis brandtii | reverse complement strand
ACACGGGGGTCCCGGCTGGGGCGGGGCTTAGGTGACGTGATCGCACCGCCTAAGCCTGGCCGCCCAGGGCTGCACCCAGCCCAGATGGTGTCTGGCGCTGGTCAGCTCTGCCTGCAGTATGCAAATTAGCCGCCATCTTGGATGGCAATTAATTTGCATATGGCACTGATTAGCCAATGGGAATCGTAGCGGAGGTACCGTTAATTACCCTTTTTGTCTTTT
>NW_005331042.1:0-238 GCF_000412655.1 Myotis brandtii | reverse complement strand
GATTCTCTCTCATCACTGATGTTTCTGTCTCTCTCTGTCCCTCTCCCTTCCTTGTCTGAAACCAATAAAAATATATTTTAAAAAATGAAAACTAAAAACAAAATCAGTGCTTAAAAACATTCCCCCCACGAAGTGAACTGTCACAGCAGAGAACGCTGTCTGGCGGGTTCCCTTGTCACACACTTGGCTTGGCCCCGGTTTTGTTTCTGGCCCTGGCTGGGCGCCAGGCACGCAACTC
>NW_005331041.1:0-246 GCF_000412655.1 Myotis brandtii | reverse complement strand
TATATATATCTTCCATTTTTCTTTTATTGTCTAAAGTTTAACATACATCTTCTTTTTCCCCAGTTGACTCCCCCCACAACCATTCCCACCCTGGACAAGCCCCCCACTGCCCCAGTGTCTGTGTCCATTGGTTATGCTAATATGCATGCATACAAGTCATTTGGTTGCTCTTTAACCTCCCCCCCTCCCCACCTCCCCTGCCATTTGTCTCAATCTATTTTTGTTCATCAAATTATGTTGATCATT
>NW_005331040.1:0-250 GCF_000412655.1 Myotis brandtii | reverse complement strand
GTTAAGCACACCAGTATGATATTTGTTATAGCAGCCTACGATGAGATCCCTGCATAATGTCCTTGAGTGCGGGTGGAATCTGTGGTTATGATGAGATGCTAATAATGTGATTATGTTACAGTATACAGCCATGCCTCATTTAACAACAGGAATATGTTCTGAGAAATGTGATTTTTTATTTGGTGATTTTCTTGTGTGAACATCGTAGAGTGCACTTACACAAACCTAGATGGGATAGCTTACTGCAAAC
>NW_005331039.1:0-517 GCF_000412655.1 Myotis brandtii | reverse complement strand
TAAGAGGCAGTGGGGCAAGACTTGGCTGCGCTTGTCCACTGAGTTAGCAGAGCAGAAAGTACCCAGTTACATAATAGATAGTGAATTATCAGCTCATCCACTGGCTCCATAAAATAAAGGGTTTCTAAATTTTTAGGTGTTTTGGCACTTGGAAAATACTAACTAAGATATTAAACAAAAATGAAACTTCTCAGTTTTTCATTTTCCACACGTGTCTTGCCTATTGACCATGCAGAGGTTGTCCTGAGCTCTGGTAGTGCAGCAGAGCACATGAGCACAGCCTCAGTCATATCACATAATAAACACAGAACAGTGAGCCAATAAGACTATTTAAGATTGTGTTGTTCTATGAAGAAAATAGTACAAGGGAAGATGGGAAGGTCTGACTGGGTAAGGATGGAGGGATTACCTTAGCATGGGCTGTCAGAGAGGTTGAAATGGGGCTGAGCGGTCTCTGATATGAAGTAGCAGCCAGGTGAGAACCTCTAGGTCAGCGGTTCTCAACCTGTGGGTCGCG
>NW_005331038.1:0-483 GCF_000412655.1 Myotis brandtii | reverse complement strand
CTAAGATTTGAACATAAGAATTGATATCATATTATTTCTAGAAGAAAAGGAAAGAAGCTCCTTAAAATTGGTCTTGGCAATAATTTTTTGGATAGTACACAACAAGCACAAAGAACAAGTAGGACTACATCAAACTTAAAAGCTTCTGCACAGCAAAAGCAAAAAATCAGCAAAGTAAAAGTGCAACCTACAGAATGGGAGAAAATAATTTCAAATCCACATATCAGAAAAGGGGTTAATATTTAAAATATGCAAAGGAGTCATACAGCTTAATATAAAAAACAACAACAATCAGATAAAAAATGCAGAGTAACTAATAAAAAATGGACATTTTTTCAAAGAAGACATCTAAATGGCCCACAGGTATATGAAAAGGTAAACAGCATTACTAATCATCAGGGCACTGCAAATCAAAACCACAATTAGGTATAATCTTACACCTACTTGAATGTCTATCATAAAGAAGACAAGTATTGGTGGGGA
>NW_005331037.1:0-766 GCF_000412655.1 Myotis brandtii | reverse complement strand
TCCCCACCAATACTTGTCTTCTTTATGATAGACATTCAAGTAGGTGTAAGATTATACCTAATTGTGGTTTTGATTTGCAGTGCCCTGATGATTAGTAATGCTGTTTACCTTTTCATATACCTGTGGGCCATTTAGATGTCTTCTTTGAAAAAATGTCCATTTTTTATTAGTTACTCTGCATTTTTTATCTGATTGTTGTTGTTTTTTATATTAAGCTGTATGACTCCTTTGCATATTTTAAATATTAACCCCTTTTCTGATATGTGGATTTGAAATTATTTTCTCCCATTCTGTAGGTTGCACTTTTACTTTGCTGATTTTTTGCTTTTGCTGTGCAGAAGCTTTTAAGTTTGATGTAGTCCTACTTGTTCTTTGTGCTTTTTGTGTACTATCCAAAAAATTATTGCCAAATAATATGATATCAATTCTTATGTTCAAATCTTAGATCCATTTGAAATTAATTTTTGAGTGATGTAAGATGGGGTCCATTTTTATCTTTCTGCATGCATTTATCCACTTTTCCCAACATGATTATTTAAAAAGACAAACATTATTCATTGGATGTTCTTGAACATATACATGGGGATTTAATGCTGACCTCTTTATTCTGTTCCATTGGCCTGTATATATTTTTATGCCAGTGCCATACTATTTTAATTACTATTGCTTTGTAGTGAAGTTTGAAATCAGAAACTTTGATGCTCTTTGCCTTCATCTTTCTCAGGATCACTTTAATTATTTGGAGTCATTTGTGATTTCATACAAA
>NW_005331036.1:0-1238 GCF_000412655.1 Myotis brandtii | reverse complement strand
GAAAATCTCCCTCCTGTCAGAGTCTGGGGAGTGCTGCGGGACCTAGAGTCAAGTGTCTGTCCACCACCTGCACATGCTTCGAAAACACAGGAGACCTAGACCTGGCCACCCCCACCCCCACCCCCATCAAACCCCTCCAAGTGGGGGTGCGCAGCTTCAGGTCCCGCAGCCCGGCACCAGGCAGGGGGCATAGCTTCACGTCCCCCGACCGGGCGCTGGGTGGGGGGCGCATCTCAGGCTCCCTGTCAAGCCCTGCTGGGCAAGGGGCATGGCCTGAGGTCCCACGGCCTGAATCCATGGCAGGGGGCATGGCCTGAGATCCCTGTCAAGCCTCACTGGGCAGGGGGCACGGCCTGAATCCCTGTCAAGCTCTTCTGGGTGGGGAGCACATCCTGAGGTCTGCCGGCCCAGCACCTGAGGTCTCCTGACCTAGCGCCAGGGCAGGGGGCATGGTCCCCATCAAGCCCTGCCAGGTCGGGGGCATGGCCTGAGGTGTCCCGGCCCAGTGCTGGGGCGGGGTGTGTGGCCTGAGGTCCCCATCAAGCCCCATGGGGAGGGAGGGTGGCATGAGATCCCTCGCCCCAGCCAGGCACCATGCAGCCTCAGGTCCCTGCTGTTCGGTCGTGATGTTACGGCAAAACAGCTAATTTGCATATTCTTTTATTATATAGATAGATGGTTATATTGAAAGAATACGTTGAAAAGTTGGTTTGAGGTAAGGTAAAAGGGAGAGTTTATTTAGTTTTAGATATATATTTCGGTACTGCTTGAAATTTTGTAATTAATAAAACAAAAAATAATATTTTCAATTTTAGAATATTGAGGAAATAATCATAATGTGATTTAAAAATATCATTATATGTGGCCAAAAATCTAGTCAGATATCAATTCAAAATTATACAAAAATGTCAACATTATACAAAAAAGAATAAAATAGGTAAAAAAATATCAATGATAGAAGCGGAATATGTACAACAAAACAGCTCTAAGAAAATTAATAAGAAAAATATTAAAAATGAAGGTTGACAATTAATGAGTCTGTTTTTATTTTTAATTTTTTGTTAGTTTATTTTGTTAATTAAGTCCCACATATGAGTGAAATCACATACTATTGTCTTTCTTTGACTGGTTATATCACTTTGCATAATGCTCTCCAGGTCCATCCCTGCTATCATAAAGTTTACTTCTTTATGGATGAGTAGGCAAATATCTACACTAATAAAAGAGAAACATGGTAA
>NW_005331035.1:0-494 GCF_000412655.1 Myotis brandtii | reverse complement strand
CCTAGAGATGATTTTATCTTTATTTTTACCAAAGTCCCGAGAATTTAAATAACTTTTCTAAATACCTGTAGTTAACTAGAGATAAAGAAAACCCTGGAATGCTGGGAGGTGACTCCCAGTGCTGTGTTTCTTTATGGCACAATTCTTCTCCAATCGCTTCATGTATTAGTGGAAATATGGGATGGAATGTTCTAGGTAAAAGTAATTATAGAGTTCATCTAGTGGAATTTCTTATTTTTCAAGTAAGAAAACTGAGGCCCAGAAAACGTGCAGAAAGTAACAGTGAAGTTGCCTAAATTAGCAGTGATAGGTGTGGAACCAGAACGAGCCTATTTGAACTGCTAGCCCAGTGTTCGCTATATCATGTTTAGTGTATCATTTTGTTTGCACATGAACAAACACCCAGTCACATCTATGCTTATCCCTTCTCCTTATTTTTCTTGTACTATGCCTTTTCCCCTGCCCCAAATCATTATTTGAATATTATAGAGAAT
>NW_005331034.1:0-580 GCF_000412655.1 Myotis brandtii | reverse complement strand
AGAGAGAGAGACCATAGTAGGTGTGCACAGCAGGGTCCTTCCCTGGCTTTCTCTGTGGTTCTTTCCAGCCAGAGGAGTCATTCGTTTCCCTTTACAAAGGGGCTGGTCTATTTTGCCTGTCACAGACAAAGAATATAGCTCAATGATTTATTTTAATTTAGGGTCAGAATGCAGATGTTCCTGCTCTCGAGAAAGATCCCAGACCACTTCTACCACAGCCATAATAATTTCTTGAGCTCTCTCTCTGCTTCCTGTTGCTGCGTCGGCAAGGTGGGGGAGCCGAGCTAGCTCGAATAAAGACTCTTATGCTTTTGCATCGGACTGGCTGGCTCCCTGATGTGGTTTCTTGGGGATCCTGAAATCTGGGCATAACAAAACCTACTATAAAATATATTTTTAAAAAATTATATTGAAGAGGAGTAGCTGTTACCAGCATCCAGAGATCGGCTACTAACCCGGAGGCAACGGCTCTCAAGCAGCGAGACTACATGAACTCAGAGGAGACCTGCTTTCCTCCACGGAAAGCAGATTCAAGCAACAGCTACCTCCTGATCACCACACGCTCTGTCTGGGGAACAGT
>NW_005331033.1:0-299 GCF_000412655.1 Myotis brandtii | reverse complement strand
GGAGTAGCCAGACACTGTTTATATTTATCTTTAAAATGCCACCAGTGTCTCTCAGGCCATACACAGCCTATATATTCAGTTTACCACCAACATGCCCAATACTTTTAAGACTTTGAATGGTAAGCCTGGCTGGTTTGGCTCAATGGATAGAGCGTCAGCCTGCTGACTGAAGGGTCCCGGGTTCGATTCCCGGTCAGGGCACATGCCCCGGTTGTGGGCTCCATTCCCAGTAGGGGGCGTGCGGAGGCAGCCGATCCATGATTCTCATTGATGTTTCTATCTCTCTCTCTCCTTTCCTC
>NW_005331032.1:0-628 GCF_000412655.1 Myotis brandtii | reverse complement strand
TTTAAAAAGAGGAAAAGCAGAAAGGAAATAAGGAAGGGAGTCAGGGAGGGAGTAGGGGTGGAAGGAAGGAAGGAAGGAAGAAAGGAAGGAAGGGAGGGAGGAAGGAAGAAGGAAGGAAACTTTTTATTTTACTTTATATTTTGGAAGTCTTCTCCATTCTGATACTATAATACTTTCCCTATGTTTTCTTCTTGAATTTTAAAGATCTTTTTTTCCCCCATGAAATTTATATCATTTGTCAAACTGAAATTATGTTACAAAATTAAAATACAATAATTTTATATGATTTTCTAATTATTCAAATACATTGAATGTATAAGTCAGCTTTTCCTTGCCTATTTGAGATTAATAGGATGCCTCTGTTTTCAATAGCCTCTTCTCGTACGGTTCTCTATGGTTCCGTCTGTTAAAGTAACAGTACATATCTACAATATCTCCCCCTGTAGCCACCAAAACCCATGTTCAAAAAAAAGACATGAGTGGATAAAAAAGATGTGGTCCACTTAAACAGTGGAATCCTATTGTGCCTAAAAAAGGAAAAAATATTTTACCCCATGTGACAGCATAGATAGACCTGGAGAACATTATGCCAAGTGAAATAAATCAGTCAGAGAAAGACAAGTACCAT
>NW_005331031.1:0-203 GCF_000412655.1 Myotis brandtii | reverse complement strand
GCCTCATTCGACATAGGAAAGTTCACAGTGGAGAAAAACCATATGCGTGTAGTGACTGTGGGAAGGCCTTCAGATATAAGAGTAAGCTCAATCAACACCACAGACTTCACACTGGAGAAAAGCCCTATTTGTGTTGTGATTGTGGGAAGTCATTCAGGTATATCCATGTTCTTAATCAGCACCAGAGAGTTCACACTGGGGAA
>NW_005331030.1:0-290 GCF_000412655.1 Myotis brandtii | reverse complement strand
AAACTAACCTTATAATTTAAGCATTTCTGTAATATAGGGTGTCCCACAAATGTAGACACAGTTTGAATCATTATTAACTCCAATGAGATAAATCTGAAAAGAAAGAAACATCAATTGAGCTATCAGAAAAAAGTTTGTATACATTTTTTGGGGGGAACACCCTTCCTGTGTTTGTGAGATTAAAAGGCGATTATATATTACTAGAGGCCCGATGCACGAAATTTGTGCAAGGGGCTAGGCCCTCGCAGCCCCGACTTTGTCTGGAAGGTCGTCTGGAAGGACATCCAGAA
>NW_005331029.1:0-200 GCF_000412655.1 Myotis brandtii | reverse complement strand
TGGGACATCCGCAGACAAGTTCAGCGGATGACGTAGGACACGGGGCACTTTGCCTCCTGTGGAAATCCAGCTCGTTTGGCCAGTGGTTGTTGGCAGCGCCTTGAGGGGAAATGTGGCTGTAAGGCCAGAGGTGATGTCCACAAAGCAGTCAGGGCTTTGGAGCGGGTGGGGGAATGGGCTGGATGAGTTCTTACCTCTAA
>NW_005331028.1:0-288 GCF_000412655.1 Myotis brandtii | reverse complement strand
AAAAAAAAAAAAAGAAAGAAAAATCAACAATACACTATTTAACCCTACAACTTAAGGACGTAGAAAGAGAACAACAAGAAAAGCCCAGAGTAAGCAAGGAAATAACAATGATTACAGCAGAAGTAAATAACATAGAGACTAAAAAAAAAACCACACACACACACAAAAAAAAATCAATGAAACTAAGAGCTGGTTCTTTGAATGGATAAACAAACTTGATAAACCATTAGCCAGACTCGTCAAGAAACAAGGAAAGAGGACCCAAATAAATAAAATCAGAAATAAAAG
>NW_005331027.1:0-635 GCF_000412655.1 Myotis brandtii | reverse complement strand
ACCAGCTGTGACTCTGAAAAACTTAGTTAATTTTACTACCAACAATATCCTGAAATCAAAGTGCGTAGTTATCAGATAAAATCCCAGTTACCAATAACAGAGAAGGCTGATGCCAGGGCCTGAGTTTTCGGAGGCATTTAAGCCTGTTTCGGTTTTGAGATCCACCTGCCCTGTGTGTCTTTGGGGCCAGGTTGGGTTGTGAACTAGAATTGAACCTCTCCCCTAACCGCCCCACTTCCCGTTTGGCTGCATGGAACATAGCTGCTGGGGACAAAAGCAATGTGCTCACATGACCAGCCCACAAAACAGAGCCAGCCTGGAAACCTGCCTGGCAGAGCCGGCTGGGAAACTTGGAGGAACGTCACCTGGTGGGGAGAGAGGGTCTGCATTGAGGGAACAAACCAGCCATTAATTCATCATGCCCTTCACCCTGGAGTAGATCATACACCGGAGACCATATGTTGTTACACATTCATTCCCTCTCATTTACTTTCATTTGAAACTCTTGGGCTTAATGTAATAAGAAATTTGAACAGGGCCTCACATAGAGTTTGGTACTCCATAAGAATAGAACTAAACTGTAAAAGAGAACAACATGGAAGGCCTTCAAAGCTAGACTACGTAAAAGAATCAAC
>NW_005331026.1:0-212 GCF_000412655.1 Myotis brandtii | reverse complement strand
TTATTTCTTTCTTTCCCTCTCTCCCCTACTCTCTCTATACATCAAATATCCTCGGGTGAGGATTCATAAAACAAACAAAGGTGTGTAACCTGGTCAGAAGGTCAAATCTTCAAAGTGCATGCAAGCTGCTCCTCCTAAGGGGTCGGGACTGAATGTTCTTTCTTTTTTTCTTTTAAATGTATTTTATTGATTTTCTACAGAGAGGATGGGAG
>NW_005331025.1:0-240 GCF_000412655.1 Myotis brandtii | reverse complement strand
TAACTTTTCCTGCAGGTGAAACATGAAATTGTTATCCAGGTGTCTGATATTCACACTATGAACAAACCCCGTTCGAGGCTCCCACTCGATGTCTGGCCTGAACTCCAGGTCACAGACGGCCCAAAATAAGGTTGTTAACTGCAGGCCTGCACGTGACTGACATGATGAAGATCATGCATATTTACCGGAGTTCTAGAGTTTTCTGACATAATATTTTTTAAAATCTCTGTGACCTTTCCC
>NW_005331024.1:0-263 GCF_000412655.1 Myotis brandtii | reverse complement strand
AGGGTTTTTCAAAATGGTGACACGCCGAGCTCAAAAGATTCGTCATCACTGGACTAGAGAAAGTTCTGCCTCCTCAGATTCAACTGGGTATTTGTTGTTTAGTATTTGTTGCTTGCATTTTTTGGATTAGTGGTTGTTTGCATTCACCTCTGGGTGTTTGTTGTTTGCAATTTTTGGATTAGTTGTTGTTTTATTGGAGTTTTCCCCCTGTATACAAATATTCTTCCCCCTTCTTTTTTCTTCTCTTTCTTTTTTCTCTTACA
>NW_005331023.1:0-285 GCF_000412655.1 Myotis brandtii | reverse complement strand
GCCAGTCAGAGAAAGACAAATATCACATAATCTCACTGATATGTTGAATTTATTGAACAAAGGAAACTGACACAAAAATATAGATCCAGCAACATGAAAGCATGCAACAGACTGAGGATTCTCAGAGGGAAGGGTAGAGGAGAGATTAACCAAAGAACCTGTTTACATAAGCCATGGACACAGACAATATAGTGTGGTGAAGGCCTGGGGAGTGGTGGGAATGGGGAGGAAGGGATCAATGGGGGAATAAGGGGACATCTGTAATACTTTCAACAATAAATATAA
>NW_005331022.1:0-312 GCF_000412655.1 Myotis brandtii | reverse complement strand
CCTTTGGGTCATACAATTAAGTAGAAGAAATATAGAGACTACACTGTCTACCCAGGACCCAGTATAATGCAGCCTTTAAACCTTCCAGGGACAGCGTTAGAATCAGGGTCATGGAGCAACATGCTTGTCGATGATGGCAAGACAGGATGGGGATGGGTGGGGTGGGTGCATTTTTGTTCTTTTTAACATTAAAAGGGGACACCCTTTTTATTAAACTTCTACACTTTACTCTCTTCCAAATTCTAAAAAAACCCAACTTTTGTTTCTGCTTATGCACAAAACAAAGAAAACGATTAAAGCATCACTTTTGTG
>NW_005331021.1:0-351 GCF_000412655.1 Myotis brandtii | reverse complement strand
GGCCCAGTGCACAAACTTGTGCACCTTGAAAGGAACCGTGAGCCGCAAGGCTGCAGTGGGCACGGGGGAAGATCTCAGCTCATCTTCCTCACCTCCGCCGGGCCCCGCCTGCCACAACCCTTGGTCCACTGTCTGCCGGCAGCCCCCCACCACCGCCACTCCCATGTGCTGATGGCACCAGCCCCACTCGCACCCACTGATGGCGTGAAATGATTGGGGCCGGTGCCAGCAGTGGATGCGAGCAGTGGCTGCTGCCCCTATTGCCCCTCAGGAGCAAGGGGAGGTGTAAAAGCCCTCAGGGGCGATCGGGGCCGGCAGCTGCCGCTCGCACCTGCTGATGGCACCGAGCGA
>NW_005331020.1:0-822 GCF_000412655.1 Myotis brandtii | reverse complement strand
CCAGACCCCCAACCTGCCAGCCCCTCAGCCTCTCCAGCCCCACCAGCCAACACCTGCTCACCCTGCAAGGCCTGCTCAAATGTCACCTCTTCCATGAAGCCTTCCTCAGGGTGGCCCAGGGCACGTCATCCATGCCGCCACCACCCAATCAGAGTGGGTCCCGGGCTCTGTCCCCACCCCGCCTCCCACAGTGTGAACAGGGAGCTCCAAAAGGGGTGCCTTCTGCTCTGGGTCCCCAGTGCCTGGTGCAAATCTGGGCTTTGAATCCCGTGTTCACGGACCTGCGGCAGGTGGGCCCCACATGAGTTCCCCGCCTGAGCCCAGAACTCCTGCGTCTGCAAAGACTTCAGATTACTCACAAACGAAGACTCGTCCAGGAGACCATCACCCACCCGCCACCTATCCACCCACCCGCCCACCACCCGCTCACCCATGGCACCCATCCAACAAAGAGGTCCTGAGCGCTCGCGAGGGGCCAGGCCCTGTGCCAGGTCTGGGGACACAGCAATAAACACGACAGCCAAGGCCGACCCTCAGCTCACAGTCCCGAGAGTCTGACACTAAACAGAATCCAGGACAGCGGGAGCCCCAGAGGGTGTAGGAAGCACCCGGATGTGAGGGGCCTGAGCAAAGGGCAGAGGGTGGGGGGCCGGGGAGATGGCCAGTCCTGCCGCCCCACGTCCCTGTGCAGAGCGGCCCAGGGCCCCCGAGGCTGGAGAAGCGCAGCTCCCTGGCCCTCCCCCAGCCGAGCTCAGCGAGGAGAAATGTTTTCACAGGAAGAAAGGCTGACCGCAAGCTCCAGCTCCGTGTGAAAGGTATTCC
>NW_005331019.1:0-318 GCF_000412655.1 Myotis brandtii | reverse complement strand
CTATGATGCACACTGACCACAAGGGGGCAGATGCCAACTCAGGAGCTGCCATGACATGCACTGGCCATTTACAGGAAAACAGCACATGGACCTGGCGCCCACAAAGCAACACTCGGCTTCCCCAAGTGGGACACAGGCCTCACCACCACCCCAGAGGAGCAGTAGCCTGCCAAATCACAGCCGATGCTGCCGAGACCCCATGGTGCAAAATGTGGCTCACAGCCAAGCCCAGCCCAGAAAGGGTGGCTGTGGGCGCCGGGTAATGACGTCACATTGCAAAACCTGGCTTCCTCTCCCTAGCAACAACTAGCCTCCTTG
>NW_005331018.1:0-499 GCF_000412655.1 Myotis brandtii | reverse complement strand
TACCCTCTCATTCCCTACGTCCCAGAGAAACACCTGGCGTCCGGACCTGATGGCAGGAGCGCGGTCCTGGCACCTCCTGCCTTGGGCCCCAGCACCTATCACACCCCAGCTCTGAACAGACGCTCTACCACGAACGATTCTCTCTGTGCCTTTAAGGAACCCAAGCCTTGGGTTCCACAGGCCATGGATCGCGGTGACATTTATCTTCTCACACAGCGAGGACGCTGCGGGGAATCAGAAGGGACAGGAAGAAACCACACGGCCCCAGCTGCCCCCCAACAGCGCATCTGTTCCCAAGGACCAAGTGGAGCCATTCTGGCAGGGGACGCCCTGGGGATGGGGCCTCCAGGTTTCCACCCCACACCCTCCTCCCTCGTACCTTGTCGTAAAATGTGAAGATGGCGTTGAACTCCTCTGAGGTCAGCTTCATGCCCTGCAAGGTCCAAGGTGTTAGAGAGAGAAGCAGAAGCCGTGTGTGTGTGTGTGTGTGTGTGTGTGT
>NW_005331017.1:0-1927 GCF_000412655.1 Myotis brandtii | reverse complement strand
CGCCGGACTAGAGTCAATATTAAGATCAAACAACCTTCCCTTTGAGATACAAGACGCTGTTAGACAGGCAATCGTACCTATGGCCTGCAGAACATCCCGAAATACGCAACTGGAGCAAGCCGAGCAAAAAGCACTCAAGAAACTCAAGCAAGACAAAACCATCGTAATCCTGCCAGCCGACAAAGGACGACTCACGGTTGTAATGAACAGAACGGATTACGTTCAGAAAGCCAACGACCTCCTAGAGGATTCAACCACGTATCGACAACTTGATGCTGATCCAACGAAACAACTGGAGAACACCATCAAACGAACGCTCAAGAAATTGAAAGACGGAGGACAAATCACAAAAACACAGTGGAACCGCCTGAAACCAGAAGACTCGACAATTGCAAAATTTTACGGACTTCCAAAAGTCCACAAAGAGAATATACCCCTCCGACCAATCGTGTCTCTTCCCGGAGCACCTACCTACAAACTTTCGAAAGAATTGAGAAAAACTCTGCAGCATCTGGTAGCGGAATCAACGACTTCAATCACGTCCGCCGAACAATTCATCAGAAGAATCAGAGATACTGCAATAGAAGAGGATGACACAATGGTATCATTCGACGTTACATCACTCTTCACTTCGATCGACATTGACTTGGCAAAGCAAACAATACAATCGCTACTACTCGAAAAAGGAATTCACGACGATAATTGCAAGCTCACTACCGACAGTATCATGGAATTGCTTGATCACTGCCTCACAACACATTTTACGTTCAACGGACTGGTATACGAACAGATCAGAGGAACGCCGATGGGATCACCTATCTCAGGTTTAATAGCAGAAGCAGTGATGCAACGACTGGAGAGTATCGTACTACCGCTACTGGAAATCAAGCTATGGGTACGCTACGTGGATGACACCTTCGTCATACTCAAACGTTCAAAACTGGATGAAGCTCATAATACTTTGAACAACGTTTTCACAGGAATCAAATTCACTCGAGAAGAGGAAGAAAATGGAGAACTCCCGTTTTTGGACGTCCTCGTTCGCCGTCTACCCAATGGACAACTAGAAACCACCGTATACAGAAAACAAACACATACGGACCAAATCCTCAATTTCAGCAGCAATCACCCTCTGGCACACAAAAGGAGCTGCATCACAACTCTATTTCGACGCGCCAGAACACATTGCAGCACAATCCAATTGAGAAAAATCGAGGAAAAGCACCTGTTCAAAGTATTCATGAAGAACGGATATCCAAAGAACTTCATCCTACGATGTCTAGCCTCAAAACCACGAAGAAACACGCCGCAAACAAACACCAAAAAACAGACTCTTCCATACATGAAGAACATCTCAGAGATGGCTGCCAGGATGCTACTGCCACTTGGAATCACAATCGCTCACAAACCTACTTCAACTTTGCGGATGGAACTTTCACGCGTCAAGGACCGAACGCGGAAAGAAGAAAGAACAAACGTCGTGTATCAAATCCGTTGCGCAAACTGCGACAATTTTTACGTTGGACAAACTGGAAGACAACTGGGAACCAGAATACACGAACATCAACTGGCTACTAACCGACATGACTCAGTCACTCATATCAATACACATGGACGCTGAAGGACATCAATTCAATTGGGACGAAGTTACCATCCTTCGCCAAGCAAGAACTCGACATGCCCGCGAATTCGTCGAAGCCTGGCACTCTACTCAAGGATCGATAAATCGTCACGTGGACCTACAGCCAATCTATGAACCAATCAGAATGCGCCACCAACTCACGCACCATCGATCTACGGTCACGCAGTGAGGATCAACCAATCAGAAGAGAGGTCACGAGGATGACCTTGCGTCTTCAATGGAAAAACTATAAAAGCAGCAGTCGACCGGGGTCAAACGCTTCACCCGAAGTTCCGCTGATGAAGT
>NW_005331016.1:0-539 GCF_000412655.1 Myotis brandtii | reverse complement strand
GTGTGATGGATCATCCCAGCCAACCTCTCTGATAGGCATTCTGCTCCTTCAGATTTCTGTGCAGACCATAGATTTTTAAAAAGAAGGATACCCCCACACCCATTTCCCAGGGTCAGGGTCACCTTTCCTTGGGTTCTCAGGATCACAGCTCTTAATAATCACCTATTGAAGTTGACATACCCAGCCCCAGCCTCGCAGTACTGGATCAGGACTCATGCATGTGTTTGCCGCCTTTCACACTTGGAAAACTCATCTGCTTTTCTTTCTAGTAACTGCGTTTCCTAGGAGGATGGTACAACATTCTCACCAATCAAAAGGTTTTGTTACATTCCTCTCCATAAACAATTGGACAATTTACTCAAAACCTACCAGTTCAGGGTGGCACCTCTCAATAATTCCAAGTGACAGTCTATCTTAGATTACCATATGAAAAATATGGCATTTCTCTAGTATAAGAAAAGGGAAAAAGAAATAACAAAATCTCAAACAAAAAAAAACACATGTTTATTCTCTAGCAGTGCATTCTCTGGCAGGGCACT
>NW_005331015.1:0-242 GCF_000412655.1 Myotis brandtii | reverse complement strand
CCGGGGCTGCAGCCCTGCCCAGCCTGGGTCAGCGGGGGGTAGGGGGTCATGGCACTTCCCCCAGGGCTGCTGGGCCAGCCGTGCTGCTCGGAAGTGGTGGGAGTCCGCGCTGGATGCTGGCAGGGTCTGCAGACGATGGTGTGACCTTGCACAGTGTGCATGTGTTAATGCCACTGAAGTGCACACTTAAAAAATGCTCAAAATGATAGTTTTTTTAAAAAAATATATTTTATTGATTTTTT
>NW_005331014.1:0-1293 GCF_000412655.1 Myotis brandtii | reverse complement strand
TTCAAAATTTCAATCAAATGTTACCACAAGGTTCAGTAACTAATTATTGTTGAAATCAAATTGTGGATCAATATCTCAATATATCCATTCAGTGTACAAATCTTTAAAAGGAGAAGTTACCCGATATTAACCATGAAATTTTCAAGATCCTATAACAAAAGTTAATTTTAGCTTTAGGATATAGTTTTAGATACCTACTAAATTAAATTATTAGGAGAGAATCTTTTTAGTAACTATTCATAATGTGGTTCTACAAATAAAATTTATTATAGGAGCACAAAGTAATTTTTACAATTTTCAATAACCCACATTACAAACTAGAACATATATTGTTCCACTTCTTGCTTGGTACAGATATGAACTGGCTTCCTGAATGTTTTCTTCCTCTTTTTGTACTGGCTATATAGGATATTCCTTTGTGATGAATTTTTTTCCATAGCCATAAGTTATAGACTTGAAAACTGTGGTTGAAATTTAAAGACTAAATATCTAAAATAATTTTTACTATTTGTTTGAAAAGCATATTTGAATTATATCATTCTTAATTGACAAGAGAAATCTAGAGTTGTTTTAATCAAGAATCATCTTTTGAAGATACCTTGAGGCAAATGAAAAGGAATACACAATGACCCAAAATTTATGGGACATGGTCAAAGCAGTTCTAAGAGGGAAATTCATAGCAAAACAGACCTATTTCAAGAAACAAGAAAAATCTCAAACAATTTAAGATTATATCTAAAGGAATTAGAAAAAGAAGAACAAAACCCAAAGTGAGTAGAAAGAAAGAAATAATAAAAGAGCAGAAATAAATGAAAATAGATGCTAAAAAAAAAAAAATAGAAAAGATCAATGAAATCAAGAACTGGTTCTTTGGAAGATAAAGGGTAAAATTGATAAACCAGACTCCTTAAGAAAAAAAAGAGAGAACTCGAATAAAATCAGAAATGAAAGAGAAGTGACATAAAATGAAATATAAAAATCATAGGATCATATCAATAGGTGCAGAAAAAGCATTTGAAAATATCCAACATCCATTTATGATAAAAACTCTCAGTAAAGTGGGGATAGAGGGAACATATGTCAACATAATAAAGACAGTATATGACAAACCTACAGCTAATATTATACTCAATGGTGAAAAGCTCAGAGCTTTTTCTTTAAGAACAGGAACAAGACAGGGATGTCTACTTTCACCACTCTTAATTCATCATAGTAGTGAAAGTCTAAGTCACAGCAATCAAACAAGAAAAAGAAAGAAAATGTATCCAAATTGGAAAAGAAGAAGTAAAACTG
>NW_005331013.1:0-417 GCF_000412655.1 Myotis brandtii | reverse complement strand
GTCGACGCTCAACCACCGAGCCACGCCGGCCGGGCTCACAAGTTTCTTAACCCCTGAGCCTCAGCATCCCCGTGAGGACGGAGGTGGTCGCCCCACCTGAAGGCCACTGGGAACCGGAGACGCTGGACTGAGTGCCCGGGCCGGGCAGGCTCACTCGGCAGCAGCTATTTCTCTGAAACGCATCAGGTGCGGCAGCTGCAGAGCAGGTGGGGGTGAGGAGCGGCTCCGCCTCCGGCTCAGGTGTCCCTGCCCCGCCAGGAGCATCTCTCCTTCCCTGCCAGCGGCCGCCAGAGCAGGGGGGTCCCCAGGGGCGTCACTGAGGGCAGCTGATAAACATGGAGGGGGGCTTGGAGGAGGAGGCTTGTGGCAGCTTTGCTCGGAATCACCCGAAACTGGAAACGACTCGCGTGCCATCCC
>NW_005331012.1:0-204 GCF_000412655.1 Myotis brandtii | reverse complement strand
GGCGGGAGAGGCTCCCACCACCGCCACTGTGCTCCCCCTGCGGGATCACATTGACCACCAGGGGGCAGCTCCTGCCTTGAGCATCTGCCCCCTGGTGGTCAGTGTGCATCATAGCAACTGGTCGTTCAGCTGGTCGTTCAGCAGTTTGCTTGATTAGCATATTTGGGTTTTATTATATAGGATTGTATTATTCATTTGTATTAT
>NW_005331011.1:0-274 GCF_000412655.1 Myotis brandtii | reverse complement strand
CATAGCGAACAGACAAGAAGAAGAAATAAAAGGCATCCGATTTTGGAAAAGAAGAAGTAAAACTGGCCTTATTTGCAGATAACATGATACTATACATAGAAAACTCCCAAAGACTTCATCAAAAAACTACTAGTCCTAATAAATGAATTTGGCAATGTAGCAGGATACAAAATTAACACCCAGAAATCTATGGCCTTTACATACACCAATAATGAACTCACAGAAAGAGAAATGAAGCAAACAATCCCATTTACCATTGCAGCAAAAAAAATTA
>NW_005331010.1:0-727 GCF_000412655.1 Myotis brandtii | reverse complement strand
CCCTGCTGAGGCACCTGGGGCAGAATCGGACTCCTTGGGCAGGGGCCGCACCCACCCTCCTCTGCAACCCACTGCCACCCAGCCTGCTCCCTGTCCTCTTCCTCAGGGGGCCTCCACGCCGGCTCCCAGAGGGCCTTCTCCCAACCACCTCCTGCTTCATGCCCCTCAGAGCTCCCTGTCCGCTGCTAATCCACTGCCCTTCCTGGACCAGCCCCTGCCTAACTCCCAGCTGCCTCCCAAATGTGCCATCGTCCCCCCAACCCCACCCCACCTCTGCACAGGCCACTCCCTCTGCCAGACACCCTAACTCTTGCTTATTCCCTAAAACCCTCCTCAGGTGTCACCTCCTCCAGGAAGCCCTCCCTGCCACCCCCGGCCGGGCCAGGGGCCCCTCCTCTGTGCTTCCTTGGTCACCTGTGCTACCTCTAACACCACACTGACCACTGTTTCGTGAGTGCCCTTTGAAGTGACCAACCACCCTTTCAGGCTGTGAGCGCCTCAAGCGCGGGGTCTGTGTGTGATTCGTCTCTGAGGCCCCCATGCCCACCGAGGGCCAGGCACAGAGTCGATGCTCAATAAATATGTGTTGACTGCATGAATGACCGGCCAGACCAGGCCAGGGTGCTCTGCCCTCAGTTTGCTCATCTGTAAAATGGGGGTGATGTTGAGGCCCGTCTCTCTAAGGCAGCGGGTTCTCAACCTGTGGGTCGTGGCCCCTTTGGTGGTC
>NW_005331009.1:0-486 GCF_000412655.1 Myotis brandtii | reverse complement strand
TCTCTGTCTTTTCCTTTGTCTTCCTCTCTCTAAAAATCAATGGAAAACTGTCCTCGGGTGAGGATTAAAAATAATAAATAAAATAGTTTAAAATTTTTTCTTTTTATTTACAATCTATGAGATTATGATACATAAACAATTATGTGAAATGGCTATTTATTGCAAAAATATATTGTAATTGCAAGCTTGTCATTTTTGTACAAAATGATTTTATTTTTTAATCCTCACCCAAGGATTTTTTTTTGAGTTATAGAGAGAAAGGAAGGGAGAAAAAGAAACAACCATCTTTTTCCTCCTGTACATGCCCTGACTCAGGATTGAACCAGCAATCTAGGTATGTTCCCTCACTGGGAATCGAACCCCTAACCTTTTGGTGCATGGGACAATGTTCCAACCAAATGAGCCACCCAACCAAGGCACAAAGCAATTTTTTTAAAATATATATTTTAAGTGATTTCAGAGAGGGAGAGAGAGATAGAAACATCA
>NW_005331008.1:0-857 GCF_000412655.1 Myotis brandtii | reverse complement strand
GAGGAGTTTTATAGGGGGGTGGAGTCAGAGTAGGAGAAGGGACTGTGGACCCTGCCGATTGGCCAGGCGCAAGTCAGTGTCTTGTTCCTGGGTGTGGCTAGCAGAGGCTTAGACTTCTGGGAAGAAGCTCCTTGCCGAGCACATGGCTTCCCCAAAATGGAGGACACAGGGTAAGATGGAGGGTGTAGTCCTCACCCTTTCATTCCCCCCTTTGTCTTGGAACTTCCAGCTCAATCATGAGCCGGACTGCATTTCTATTTCACCTTAGCTAGAGGCCCGTACTGGGCACACAGAACTATCAACTGAACTATCCCTATATGCTTAACAAATGGTTTTTGGAAGAGAAAGAAACCATTTTAGCTTTAACAACTTCTATTGAAATAGGATTTTTCTTCTTAAAATTCCTCTATGGCTATCAAAAAGCCAAATCAAGATTAATTTATCTACTGTATTCAATTTGGCCTGATGTTTGCATAAACACAACAAGAATGGTAACCGACCACCTTTGCTGGAATCTCATGGTTGAATTTTAATGTGCCCCGTAGGGCCAGGAAGCCAAGCCATCTAGTTGCCATCAGGCCTGTGCAGTGTCTGCTGAGTTAGGTGAATCCTTCACCTGTAGCAACTCCACCTGAGCCCACGCTCCAGGCTTTAAGGCCCATCTCAGTAGCCCTCCTACTCCTTGCGGTCCAGAGTGTGTGGGGGTTTCCGCAGGGACGCAGAGGCATCCTTAGTGCTCCCCTTCTACTCTTACCAACCACCAGTGATGGTAGGGCATGGGCTTGTTGCTCCAGCGCCAGCCATCTTCCAGGCTTCCAAACAGGATACCAGGCTTTCTTTGTGGCATTCTTACTGGC
>NW_005331007.1:0-271 GCF_000412655.1 Myotis brandtii | reverse complement strand
AGATGGAGGGTAGTATAAAAGCAGTTTTTTCAACAAATGGTGCTGGAACAGCTAGATACCCATTCAAAAATATAGGTATCAATCATCTCATATCATTCTCAAAAGTTAACATAAAATTGATGACAGACCTAAAGGAAAAGCTAAATTTATAAAATTTCTAGAAGAAAACATTACAGAAAATTCTGACATTGGGTTATCCAAAGATTTCTTAAGTAAGATGCAAAAAAAAAAGTGAAATGAAGAAAAAATGAAAAATGGGTCTCTAATTCTA
>NW_005331006.1:0-634 GCF_000412655.1 Myotis brandtii | reverse complement strand
TGGCTCGGTGCAGGTACTTCCTGTCATCCAGGCTCTGCTCCCAGAATCTGCAGAGCGGGCCTGTCAGTCCTGAAAGGGGCTGGGCACCCATGTCTCCCTTTCCTTTAGGTTTAGTCTTCGTGTCAACGGTGTGAGCTGCATCTTGTAGCTAAATCACTGACGGTCTTCCGATGTAAAAGGAAACAGCTTACTTGCGTTAAAGTGTGTTTCTGCTCCTAAGCTCCGGAGGGCTCATTAGTGGTGGCGTTAATAAGGACTCCTGTGCCCAGCTGGCATCTTTCGAGTTCCCTCTGGAGCACACGGTGTGGAGACGGTGCTCGCTGGGTGCCAGCCCCTGCGGGGAGCAGGTGTAGGGGGGGCAAGCTGTGACGATCCCTGCCTTGGAGCACGTAGGCTATCTGGGGAGGCAGCCTGGTGGAGGGGGGTTTGCAAACTGCGCTTTACAGAGGGGGCGTGAGGCTGTTAAATTGGGGGAAACGGGGGGAAGGGAAGGGAGCATTCCAAGAGAGCAGATTGTGCAAAGTTTTAATTTGAGACGGCGAACAACTTATTAGAAGAACGCCACCACCTCCAAGTTATGCGTTGCGTAAGTTATTCAACCTCTGTTTTCACATCTGTAAAATGGGACTGTCCT
>NW_005331005.1:0-238 GCF_000412655.1 Myotis brandtii | reverse complement strand
AATTTTCCCTCTTCAATGATTGTTACCTTGAGGTACATTTTGTATAGGAATAGCTGAATAAGTATTTGACTTTTTTCTTTTGTTTTCCAGCCTTCAGAATAATGAGTTGGGTTCTTTAGTATTCTCAAAAGGTGACTAAACTTTCTAAGTATTATTTTTTCAGGATTTTAAAATTACCTTTTCATTAATTTTTACCTTTTAAATTCATAATTTAAAAATGTTTTTATATTAACTCTGT
>NW_005331004.1:0-749 GCF_000412655.1 Myotis brandtii | reverse complement strand
TTGGGTGGTGCTTTGATGAGGTCTGAAACTGTCCACTAGTGTGCTGGCTCTAGGACCTCCTCGGAGGTACAAGCCAAGGTCATCTGCCATCTGTGTTCTGCCCAGGGCCACCCAGCATGAAATACAAAGTGATCTGCAGATGACTGTTTCTTGTGTTGGGCTTGGAGGTTCCCAGGAGAGGCCAATCTGTGAACCAAGGCCAATCCGTGAACCAAGGCCAGCTGCTGCTAATGCCAAGCCTGAGTCCACTTAGTAAGATGTATATGGCAAGCCTAGGTTAGATGCTGCTAGTTTGAGAGATTTTAGGAAAGTCTGAAGCATGATACAGGATAGGCGATTCATATCGAAAAGCCACTGTAAGCAGTTTGGGTGGGCCAGAAAGTTAGGTGTGATGGAGTCTCAAGGAATCACAAAGGCAGAGCAAACAATGATAGGCAGGTTGATGGAAACTCAGATATCATGCCCACCTCTGGCTGTGTGGAAGGAGGGCTCAAGAACGGGCAAATGTACCCTATCAGCAATTTTCTCTGGGAGAAAGCTGTTCCTCCAGCTATAGTCCTGATGCCAGATAACTCACTCCCTCCTTGTATAATCCTGGTGCCTTTTTAGCTGCTACCCAGTGCTGGAGCTCAGAGTGAGTGATTCCAAGTAAGTCTGTGTATGGACCCTTTAAGAGGAACACCTGGGACTCCAGCAGTACTCCATCTCACTCAGCCAAAATTCCTGCTAGTTTTTACAACCAGCAGTTA
>NW_005331003.1:0-398 GCF_000412655.1 Myotis brandtii | reverse complement strand
CATGAGAGGGGGTCCCTTCCCGGCCTCCTGCCCTCCTGGGCAGGGCTGCACAGGCCCAAGGACCAGCTCTGAGGAGCCAAGACCTCTAAGGTTCCTCACACTTGACCTCACCCTCCTCTCCCCGCTTTTATGTGTACCTCCCTTAACCCCTCTACGTGCACGTGCGTGCACACGCACACACGCCCTGTCCTGCCTCCCCACACCTTATCCTTTCCAACAGGGCCGCTGTTGCCCTCAGGCCTTCTGAATGGACAGTCCTTTTCCAGGATACGTTTGTCTTGGCTCCCCCTGCACTGTGGCTGGGCTCACTCACTCCCCACCCCCAGGCCCGCTCCCTGAGGGGGTTCTTCCTAGGGCTTGTCTCGCTGGGGAGAGGGCACGGGCAAGGCAGGAAAGAC
>NW_005331002.1:0-369 GCF_000412655.1 Myotis brandtii | reverse complement strand
TATTCTCCCCACCCACCAAAAAAAGTAACTTTAACCAAAACAGCACAAGGCAGATTATAGTTAATTCATCATCAGAGTCGACTCTTATCAGGGCCCCCTCTTATTTAGACAACTGATACTCTCAAAGCTTTCGGTCACTCGGGAAAGTTCACACCATGGGCTCTTAACTCCGAGGCTGGCTGAATCTTAAAGAAGTGGCTCGCGCATCATAAACGTCACACGACGACATGCAGAGAGCAGCCGCCGGGTTAGGGTTTGGTCGACTGCCTTGCAAAGTAGAAAAGAGAAACAGCCCCGGCCGGTGCGGCTCAGTGGGTAGAGCGTCGGCCTTACGGACTGAAGGGTCCCGGGTACGATTCCGGTCAAGGG
>NW_005331001.1:0-594 GCF_000412655.1 Myotis brandtii | reverse complement strand
TTTTTTAGGTAAGAAATGCCGTTTGCTACTTCAGTTGCTCTTTGTAGAACCCATTATTGAATGCAGTTCTGCTCACTATTTTCCATTGAAAACGATTACTTTCAACAACAAAAATACTCAGTTTATCATCTCAACCATGTATCTTCAGACCGAAAACCAGGTCTTTTATTATAATGAGCAGGTTGGAAAAAAGATGGGACTGGTGGGAGGAAAAAGTAAACAAATATCTTTATGTGTAAAGGCAATTAATTTCCTTACAGAGTAGTATAATTGCTGATAGAACACTATGCATTTTACTCTGAAATAATTTTCAGCTTATCCCTCCTTTTTTGAGTTATTGCTCTTGGTAGAAGTTTATTGTTTAATTTAGTTAGCACAAATAAGCATCTATATTAAAATTCTGACTTGCCAATCAATCATTTAATATAGAGTAGAAAGAACTGGTTTAATAAAAGTGTGTTTAGCAATTGTAAGTCTTGTCCTGGCTCGATTGGTTGAGCATCAGCCCATATACCAAGAAGTCTCAGGTTTGATTCTAGTCAGTGCACATGCCTGGATTGTGGACTTGATCCCTAGTAGGGGACTTGAGGGAGG
>NW_005331000.1:0-490 GCF_000412655.1 Myotis brandtii | reverse complement strand
TTATGTAATTGTAAGTTTACATAATTTACTCTTTCAAGTTTTTATTTTTAAATAAGTTAGACTTATAGAAAAGAGGTAAAATATTACAGAGAGTTCTTATAAATCCTACATCCAGCTACTCCTTAGGTTAACATCTAGGAAATATATGTATTTCCACTAACCCATGTGTACACATGTAATCTATATCTATTGCTGTATCTGTCTGTATGTACATAAATAGAGTTAGATATACAGATCCTAACATAAACACACACAGTAGAACAAACATGAGGCCACAGTAATGCCTCTGCAATCCAGCAGTGCCATGGGGCTTGTTCTAGCATCAGTCCTCTGCTGATTTGTAACTTCTTTTCTGACGGTGAGAAACCTGCCTCACATTTTCTACAATTTATGTGCTAAATGGTTCCATATCCCTATGAAAAACAAATTGTTCAACTGGAATACAGTGTATAAAATTTTTGTCTTTGAGTTTACAGTATATAGTCAAAAC
>NW_005330999.1:0-213 GCF_000412655.1 Myotis brandtii | reverse complement strand
GCACCCTCTCACAATCCTGGACCCCTCAGGGGATGTCCAACTGTTGGTTTAGGCCCAATCCCTGTGCAATTGAGCCTAAACCAACCGGCAGTCGGACATCCCTCTTGCAATCTGGGACTACTGGCTCCTAACCGCTCATCCGCCTGCCTGCCTGTTCACCCCTAACCACTTGCTTACCTGCCTGATCACCCCTAACCCCTCTTCCTGCCTGCC
>NW_005330998.1:0-304 GCF_000412655.1 Myotis brandtii | reverse complement strand
CCTGTGATTCCACCTCTGGGAATATATCTGAAGAACCTGAAAAACTAATTCAAAAGAACATATGCACCCCTATCTTCATTTCTGCATTATTTACAACTAGAGGCCCAGTGCATGAAATTCGTGCACTCGGGGACGGGGGTCCCTCCGCCCAGCATGCACTCTCTCACAGTGTGGAAGCCCTCGGGGGATGTCCAACTGACAGCTTAGGCCCACTCCTGTGGGCTGGTGGTCAGTGCACGTCATAGTGGCCAGTCATTCCACTATTCGACCAATTTGCATATTAGCCTTTTATTATATAGGACTA
>NW_005330997.1:0-563 GCF_000412655.1 Myotis brandtii | reverse complement strand
TATGCTTTTCTTTATTTTCCAAGTATTATGAATTTTTAATTTTCTAAAACAAAAATAAACTTAAAAATGTAATCATAGTCTTGATTTTTTATATTACATATTTCAATCACCAGTAATATTTGTACAAATATTTGTACATTCAGTCAATGAAAATTTTTAAATTTGCAACTTGATCACCAATAAAAAATAATTAGCCATTTAAAAATATTTCCCCCCATATTATACTAGTTTAGGAAATTGATGAGTCTTTGCTATGTAGTTACTAGAAGAGAGATCAAGTGCATTTTGGAAGTTAAGGAAATGGTCTTAGATCCATTCACCTAGGGAGGATCTGGCCTGTTCTGGGGACTGATTATAAAGATATAATTTGACAGGCTGTTCCAGTGATGAGACATGTAGGCTGACCAAGAGTCTACTTTTGGGAACCTCTCATTAGGTAATGAGTGTCCAGGCACCATGCCGGAAGTCAGGAAAATGGGAGGATTGAGACAGGGCCCCAAGCTTTTAGGGAGCTACTGAATTACTCAGTTAAATAATCTATATCTATATCTATATCTATAGAT
>NW_005330996.1:0-955 GCF_000412655.1 Myotis brandtii | reverse complement strand
AAAAAAGTTTGAGATCGGTGAATGAAAGCTATAGTTAATTAACAGTAAGTAGTTTGTTATGAATCTCCTAGAACAAATGATTCTGCTCCACTTACTAAATACATTTTCTGTATAAGTGTTGTCTTAATTTCATTCTATTAAGAGTTATACTTTATAGCTTAATATAGTGGTGATTAATCTGTAGTTGTAGAAACCTGAGTTCAAATCTTCCTTTTCTATTTATTAACTTTGTGAACTTGAAAAAAGTTATTTAACTCTTCAGGCTTTCTTTTTCGTTCTGTACTATTTATATATTTATTTCACCAACATTTAAGTACCTAACTTTACTAGGTTTTTATAAAGATAAATAAAAGATTGGAAGTAAAGTGTTAACTTAATGGTTAATATGCCCTGATTAAACACAAGACAATATTGAGTTATCAATCTTGCTTCGTTACAGAGAATATTGCTGTTGAAAACAAACCATGAAAGTATAAAATAATTTCAAAGTGTTGGCATTTATATTGACCAGGAAATAAATTTCAATTAAAGTAATATCAACCAAAAATAGATGTGGGAAGCAAGCTGAAAAATTATGCCTGAACTCTTCCATGCCCTCTAAAAATCATTTGAAAACAAATATTTAAATTGACTCCTAAAAAAATGCAGAAAATGATTTAATCTCCAATAACCCTTCCATTTCTGTCTCCCCGGGTCACTTTTCTGACATTGCTATACAGGAGTCATGTAGTTTCCTCTATCAACTAAAAGAGAAGGACAAGATTGCATCATTAGGTCTGTTGCTTTCATGTGGGAATTCAGTGTTCCCTGAGCTGGAAATTCAGGGGAGTTTGCCTTTATGCTCTCAGGCTGCCTTTCTCCCTGGTCTTTTTTTTTTTTTGGCTGATTTTAGAGAGAGAGGGTGGCAGAGGGAGAGAGAAAAACATCTGGTGTGAGAGAAACAAGGAACTGCTGC
>NW_005330995.1:0-289 GCF_000412655.1 Myotis brandtii | reverse complement strand
CAAAGTTCTTCTACAGCACTTAGGGTAAAAAAAAAAAATCCTCTTCATCTTGCCATGGTTAGCCTGTGTTTGGCCTATGAGGTAAACATAGCAGCTAGTATTATTTTTTGTCTCTTCTTTTAAAGATGAGAACAATGAAGTTCAGGGAGGTGCCACTGCACAGTTAATATGTCACTTAATTTAAATTTCACCTCAAGTCCTTTGCCTCCAAAGTATTTCTATTACAATACTATTCTACTATAAAAGAAATTCAAGCCATAACCAGTTTGGCTCAGTGGATAGAGCGTCG
>NW_005330994.1:0-407 GCF_000412655.1 Myotis brandtii | reverse complement strand
TTCCTAGGTGGCGGGACAGAGAACTTCCCAACACAAGACTTTGGCATCTATGTGTTAGGTCGGAGAGAGCCCAGAATCGGATATATGCAGACATGTGATGAGACAATGGACTTCCCCTGGAATTTCTCACACATCATGCTCTCCAGTTCCATCCATGCTGTTGCAAATGACAAGAAGTCCTTCTTTTTTTTTTACCACAGTGCAGTACAGTATTCCATTGTGTAGCTATACGAGAGTTTTTTTTGGTTTTTTACTGCATTTCTGTGCAATGTCCTTCCCCCCCGCACCCCCCATAGGCATATCCCTGGAGGCATATCCCTACAGAAAGCAGAGTATGACTGCCTGGGGCTAGGCCTGGAGGGCAGGGAGCGGGCACTGGGAAAGGGAGGTGACTGTGAATGGGTATG
>NW_005330993.1:0-204 GCF_000412655.1 Myotis brandtii | reverse complement strand
CCGGACATGCCCTGGAGCCCTCCTGCAGTCCCTCTCCTACTGGCCAACCTCTCACATCCCTCCCCAACCCCAATCGTGCACCCGTGGGGTCCCTCAGCCTGGCCTGTGCCCTCTTGCAATCAGGGACCCGTTGGGGGATGTCGGAGAGCTGGTTTTGGCTTGATCCCGCTCAACATAGGAGCTGCCCCTGGTGGTCAGTGCGCT
>NW_005330992.1:0-234 GCF_000412655.1 Myotis brandtii | reverse complement strand
GTGAGGCTTTTAATTCGTAGGAGAAAAGAGGCTTTGTTTTGTTAAATAGTTGTAAATGATCATTTATCCATTTAAAAAGGTTCACAGGCACACCACCATCAAATAAAGCAATCAAAGACTAAGGAGGCAACAGCACAAATCTAAAGTTGTTAAATGGAATGCTTTCCTTTTTAAAATATATATTTTTATTTATTTCGCAGAGGAAGGGAGAGGGAGAGAGAGAGATAGAAACAT
>NW_005330991.1:0-206 GCF_000412655.1 Myotis brandtii | reverse complement strand
GACAAACATCAAACATCAAAGCACACACCATCTTCCCTATGAACCACCTCATCAGAGAAGAACCGAAGGGATCCAAGCACAACATGCCAATCTTCTTCACAAATACCACATGGCTTCGCCCATTCACACAACATCATTGCCAACACAGTAAATATCACACATCACACATCACACACCACACACACCACACACACACACACACACAC
>NW_005330990.1:0-221 GCF_000412655.1 Myotis brandtii | reverse complement strand
TATGATGCACACTGACCACCAGGGGGCAGACACTCATCGCAGGAACTGCCGAGCTACAGTGACTTGGCAGCGGTGGTTCTCGGGTGACACACTAGGGAACCAGAGAGAAGGGAGCCCAATTCAGGGGTTCATCACCCAAGAACCACCCTCTTGCAATCCGGGACCCCTCGGGAGATGTCAAAGAACAGGCCAGGCCAAGGGACCCCACCTGCCAGAGGGAC
>NW_005330989.1:0-222 GCF_000412655.1 Myotis brandtii | reverse complement strand
CTCCCCATGCTCAAAACGCTGCCAGCCCTTTCAAGCTCACCAAGCACGTGTCCTTCCATATGAACACTCTTGAAGTTCCAGCAACCCCACCTCGCTGTGTCTGATGAAATAGAAGCAATCAAGAACCACCTTGGCATGGTCCATTGGTAGCACATTTCCAAATCATAGTTACTCCGTGCATACTTGCTGAATTCATGTGTTTCTTTTATTCTCCACTTTTTT
>NW_005330988.1:0-442 GCF_000412655.1 Myotis brandtii | reverse complement strand
CATCCCTCTCACAATCCTGGACCACTGGCTTCTAACCACTTGCCTGACTGCTTGCCTGGTTGCCCCTAACTGATGCTCCCCCACTGGACTGATTGCCCCTCACTGCCTCTGTGTGCTTGCCTGATCACCCCTAAATTTCCCCCTTGCTGGCCTGGTCACCGCTAACTGCCCCTGCTGTTGACCATGTCACTCCCCAACTTACCCCTTTCCTGCCAGCCTGGTCACCCCTTACTCCCACCCCCCCACTGCTGGCCTGGACACCCCCAACTGCCCCCCTCACTGGCAAAGTTTCCCCTCACTGACCCCCCTGCCAGCCTGGTCACCCCCAACTGCCCCCCCTGCTGGCCTGGTCACTCCTAACTGCCCCACCACCACCAGCCTGGTCACCCCTTATGGCCCCTCCAGCAGCCTGGTCACCCCATGCAGCCTGCTGTTCAGTCAT
>NW_005330987.1:0-313 GCF_000412655.1 Myotis brandtii | reverse complement strand
CCACCCCAATTGGGGGCGATCGGGATGGGCTGCCTGGGGGAGAGGACACAGGAGGTTAGCTGGCCAGCGCTGCCCCCCGATTGGGGTCGGGGGGACAGATCAGGGGCAGGGCCGGCTGGGGATAGGGCCCATGGGCGGTTAGCTGGCCAGCCCCACCCCTTGCTCGAACTCTCGGTTGAACTCCTGGTTGAGGGGACAATTTGCATATTAGGCTTTTATTATAAAGGACTAGAGGCCCAGTGCATGAAATTTGTGCATAGGGGAGGGGGGAACGGAGGAGGTCCCTCAGCCCGACCTACACCCTCTCCAATTC
>NW_005330986.1:0-683 GCF_000412655.1 Myotis brandtii | reverse complement strand
ATATTCAATGAAAATGTTCTCAGGTAAAGATTTTAAAAACACACAAAACTATTGTTTTCTATTCTCAACAGCTACTGCTTTATGCAGCTCTTCCCTTCCAATCTTTTATCTTTCTATTTCTTTTTTAAACTTTTAAAAAAATGTATCTTTATTGTTGAAAGTATTACAGATATTACAGATGTCCTCCGTTTTCCCCACATTCACCATCGCCACCCTGCTCCCGCCCCTTCCCCAGCCCTTCAGAGCACTATTGTCTGTGTCCATGGGTTATACATAGATCAGTTCTTTGGTTAATCTCTTCCTGCCCCCCTCTTTCCCTTTCCTGCCCCCCTCTTTCCCTTTCCTGCCCCCCTCTTCCCCTTTGAGATTCATCAGTCTGTTCCATGCCTCCATGTCTTTGAATCTATTTTGTTCATTAGACTCCACATATAAGTGAGCTCATATGATACTTATCTTTCTCTGACTGACTTAATTTGCTTAGAATGATGTTCTCCAGGTCCTTCCATACTGTTTCAAAGGGTAAGAGTTCCTTCTTTGTTATTCCTGCATAGTATTCCATTGTGTAAATGTGTCACAGCTTTTTTATCCACTAATCTATTGATGTACCACAGTTTTTTATCCACTTATTTACTGATGGACACTTTGTCTGTTTCCAGATCTTAGTTATTGTAAATTGTGCTACT
>NW_005330985.1:0-296 GCF_000412655.1 Myotis brandtii | reverse complement strand
TATATGATCAATTAATATTTGACAAAGGAGGCAAGAATGTACAAAGAGAGTTATTCAATAAACCTGTTGGGAAAACAATCCCATATAAATAACAAAAAAATAAAGCTAGACCATCTTTTTACACCATTTACAAGAATAAATTCAAAATGGATGAAAAACTTCAATGTAGGCCAGGAAATCATACATCTCCTAGAAGAAAACACAGGGAGTAAAATTTTCAACATTCCTCTTAGCGATATTTTTTTCCGATATATCTCCTTGAACAAGGGAAACAAAAGAAAAAATAAGCAAATGGG
>NW_005330984.1:0-215 GCF_000412655.1 Myotis brandtii | reverse complement strand
CAGCCCCTCACCCAGGCTGGCCACACACCCCCAGCAGAAACCCTCACCCCATGGAGGCGTGGCTGGCCTGAAAACCACCACAGGCCCATCAACCAGGCCGCCCCACCTGATCTGGGACACCCTTCAGGGCAAACCAGCCGTACCCTACTCGTGCACCAGGCCTCCATCTATACTAATACTATATTAATAAAAGGGTAATATGCTAATTAGACTAG
>NW_005330983.1:0-213 GCF_000412655.1 Myotis brandtii | reverse complement strand
CTGAGCCAAACCAGCTAGGACTAACCTTCATTTTTTTTTTAAAGGAAGTAACTTTTAGCTGCACTCTGACAAAATGAGAACCTAAACCAACAAAGAGGACAATATAGAATCCAGAAAACATAAGTTCGATCTATGAGAGCAGTGAAGGTAAAGTCCTGGGAGTGTGCCTGTTCAGACCTAGAGAGTGACTTCTGTAGATTGGAGGGGAAGGGG
>NW_005330982.1:0-271 GCF_000412655.1 Myotis brandtii | reverse complement strand
CGCCCCTCAGGAGCAGGGGGAGGTGGAGAAACCCTAAAGGATGATCGGGGCCGGCAGCGGGTGTGAGCGGGGCCGGCACCAGCAGCAGGTAAGAGCACTAGGTGGGACTGCGGCACAGGAGCAAAGAATTTTCAGGAACCACCAGAGGCTCACTCAGATGACAGCGACCGGTGCCCTGCCTTGGTTTGGTGCCCCCGCTTACCTCCACCATCCTGCCACGGCCAATGCTCTCCATGTTCTGTGCGCACCTCCTGGTGGTCAGCACATCTCT
>NW_005330981.1:0-207 GCF_000412655.1 Myotis brandtii | reverse complement strand
AGAGAGAAACATCGATGTGAGAAAAACACATCGATTGCTTGTCTCCTGCACGAGCCCCGACCAGAGCCCAGGTTGGGGAGGAGCCTGCAACCAAGGTACATTCCCTTGACTGGAATCAAACCCAGGACCCTTTGCTTTGCAGGCCGGCACTTTATCCATTGAGCCAAACTAGCTAGGGCCCTCCTGATTTGTTGTACTGACTATGGC
>NW_005330980.1:0-205 GCF_000412655.1 Myotis brandtii | reverse complement strand
ACTCAGTGATCAGAGATGACACAGCAAATGCTACCAAAGCAGATGTCAAAAGATCCATGACAAGGACATGAACCACAGAAAGCTCCGGAACCTAGAAGCAAACCCGGGATTTGGGAAAACACTGAATTGACTGAAAAGACCCTGAAACAATGAAAAAAAAACAAAACCCAAATTGATCATGATTAAACTTCTATCTGGTAAAATA
>NW_005330979.1:0-355 GCF_000412655.1 Myotis brandtii | reverse complement strand
GTTGCTCCTTGTGGGAGGGAGTCAATCTATCTCTCAATAAACTTTGCTTCTGCTTACCATATTTGTCCTTGATTTAATCCTTAATTCCTTGATTTTGTGAGACAATGAACCTGGACCCAGCCACCACATTTTGGTTTCAAAGCTATAACCAAAAAAATAGGAATTAACACTGTTACAAGCTCTTAAACTTGAATACTTGATAAGTAATATTAAATACTAGAGGCCTGATGCAGGAAGATTTGTGCAAGAATAGGCCTTCTTTACCCTGGCTGCCGGCACCGCCTTCGCTCCGGCCCAGAGCGGCCTTTCCTCCTCTCACCTTGTTGCATCAATTTGCATATTCCCTCCTTATTGG
>NW_005330978.1:0-259 GCF_000412655.1 Myotis brandtii | reverse complement strand
GCCCTCGCTGCTGCTCGAGGCTGCCGCTTGCCTGACCCCGAAGTCACAGCGTGGATAATGCGTGAGGGGCGGGTCTAACCCGAGGTCTGAGCCCGCAGGACAGTCCCGCAGAGGGTGGCGTGTTAGACAGGGACAGGGTGTGACGCTCCCTGTACGTGCACAGCTGCTCCCCAGAACGTGCACACTGCCCCACACTCACACACATTCACATAAACACTCACCCACACACACACTCACACAGCACTCACACTCATGCACA
>NW_005330977.1:0-209 GCF_000412655.1 Myotis brandtii | reverse complement strand
AGTGGAGGAGAGGTTACCAGGTGCTGGGAGAGGGAGGGGTGGGGGGAGTTATTGCTTAATGTTTAGAATTTCGTTTTGGAAATAGATGATGATGATGGTTGCAGAACATTGATTATAATTAATGCCACTAACTGCAAAAATGGTTAAAATGGCACATTTTAAAAATATATTTCACAATTAAAATAATATTAGAAATTGACGAGGGTGGA
>NW_005330976.1:0-213 GCF_000412655.1 Myotis brandtii | reverse complement strand
GCTTGGCTTCTTCCATCGCCGGGGCAACCAAGCCTCCCTTCGGGATCAGACCTAAGCCGGCAGTCAGACATCCCTCTTGCAGTCCAGGGCTCTTGCAGTCCAGGACCCCTCACTCCTTACCACCTGCCTGCAGTGGAGATGGAAGAGGGTCCCTCCACTGCAGCTGCGCTCACCACCCATGAGCCCAGCTTCTGGCTGAGCAGTGCTCCCCCT
>NW_005330975.1:0-366 GCF_000412655.1 Myotis brandtii | reverse complement strand
AATAACAAAGAGACATTACTGGAATAGGCATCTGCCACAGGGTCCCCAAGTAGGAATGAGCTAGATATGTTTCAAAAACAAAAAAGAGGCCGGGATAGCTGGATCAGAGTGGGATATGAGGAGAATAATACAAAATGGGCTCAGTGAGGGAAAAACAGAGCAGGTTCTATAAGGACTACTTTTAAGAGTATCAATTTTATTCTAAGTCCAAGGGGGATGTTATTAGGGAATTTTAAACAGAGAATTGATCATACCTGTATTTTGAAAAAATCACTCTGACTGATCTCTGGTGAATGCATCATAGATAGCAAGAGTAGTAGACAGATAATTTAGTGCTGTCTTAATGGTTCAAGGGAGATGATAGTG
>NW_005330974.1:0-210 GCF_000412655.1 Myotis brandtii | reverse complement strand
TATCTACTTATATAAAAATCCTGGGTGGTGTTCATCATGACCAGAACCACGACCAAGTGGAAGGAAGTCAGTCCTACAGGGATTGTCTTGGCAACGGCTGCACCCTCCCTCGAGCTGTTTCCCGGAGCTGTTTCCTGTGAGGGTGGAATTGAGGCAGGAACCTGCCCTAGGAACGTGGAGGCATATCTTTATAAAGTGTGCTGCGCCAGC
>NW_005330973.1:0-237 GCF_000412655.1 Myotis brandtii | reverse complement strand
CATTGCTCCTGCCCGCAGTCGTATTTGGATTGGGGTGGTGCTTTTGCCTTTCCAGGCCTGCCCTTTGCCCATACTTCCGGAGTTAGTTCTTTTGGGATCTCCTTAGGGATCTCCGCCGGAATTTCTCTCAGCTGAGGTCAGTAAAACTGCCTACAAGGCACACGCTATTCAAAGGCACCTTAATGTCCATATGGCCAGGAGCCAAAGCTATTTTGGCATTCATTTTAGTGAATAAGT
>NW_005330972.1:0-882 GCF_000412655.1 Myotis brandtii | reverse complement strand
CCGAGCTCAAAAGGTTCGCCATCACTGATCTAGATGGCAGGTGGCTGGCTGGCTGGAGGGGGTTGGTTTTTCTCTGTGAAAGGGAACTTGCCCTTTGCTGTTGGGAAGGGTGTCTTCTCAGCCTATCTTGGATAACTCATAGCAGCATTTTGGGGTTGTGAAACGTGTGTGGGGAACTTCCCTGTTTTTTCACGTTGAGCTGAAGGACAAAACTATCCTACATTCAAACCACAACTTCGCCCTCAGTTTATAGAGAATAGGGCTCATTATGTCGTAGAGTATTAAAACAGCAAGAGGAATATGCATTTTATGGCCTGTAATTGCTTACTGCTGGTACATGATTCCGTCAGCTAAGAATAATTTACTAATTATATATTGCAGCACTCAGTTCTTTTTCCAGATGCTAAACAAAGTGAGATAATTAGAGGACGAAAAAGGATGAATTTGGGAATTGGAGATCAGAAGAATAGATTCAGAAGATCTCGGGTTTAGAGATTGAGAATGTAATCAGCAAAGTGTTTTCATGAAGTTAATGCTGGTTGGTGTGTGTGTTAAGATTGTGAAGGTAGTTTTATAAATTCATTTCCCAAGTCTATTGAATATCACAGTATTCAGACTGGTGCTAGAGGTTTGGTGAACCAAACAGATTGAAGTGTGCTCTCTTGGAGCTTAGTGAATAGTCTATATAGATCATCTCTCATCTGTCTTTTTTGCTAAAAATTTGAGTAATTTTTAGTAATATGCTAAAAAATTGAGTAATTTCTCATAAACATGCCTTTTTTTTTTCTGGAGGGACTTTAAGCTTTGGGTTTTGGGTAGTTAGAGAAATATGTTCTTAAATGTTTTTAAAATAACAAGAGTGCTATAAAAATCACATCACAG
>NW_005330971.1:0-305 GCF_000412655.1 Myotis brandtii | reverse complement strand
TGTTTACCTATGCCGCCATCTTGGTCTCTCCCCCAAAGAGTAATATTCTTGATATTCTCTATTATTCTAGGACATGCTCCTCATTTGATTTTTGGCTTATCATGTATAGTAAAAGGATAATATGCAAATTGACTGACCTGCAGAACAATAGGTTGCTATGATGTGCAATGACCACCACGGGGCAGATGCTCAATGCAGGATCTGCCCCCTGGTGGTCAGTGCACTCCCACGGGGGATCGCCGCGGTGGCAGGAGCTTCTCCCCCTTCATGGCAGTGCTAAGGATGTCCAACTGCCGGCTTAGACC
>NW_005330970.1:0-288 GCF_000412655.1 Myotis brandtii | reverse complement strand
TCTCCACCCGGTGGCTTGGGGGAGCGACCAAGGGAGCAACGTCCCCCCAAGCTGCTGGCTCTTCCACTCTGCTCTTCGCCCGGTGCCTGTGGATGCAAATTAACCTGCCATCTTTGTCAGGTTAATTTGCATGCTCACTCCTGATTGCCTGGTGAGTGTAGCAGGGGATGGTCAATTTACATGTTTCTCTTTTATTATATAGGATTATTATTTATTAATTATTATTATTTTCCATATGAAGAACTTAAATATACTTAACCCCACCCTGTATATACAGTGTTGTGGGAA
>NW_005330969.1:0-377 GCF_000412655.1 Myotis brandtii | reverse complement strand
GGCCCCCTGTTTAAAAAGTTTGAGGACCCCTAGTGTAGACCAAGGAGAGCCAAAGGGGAACTTCCAGGCCAAGGGCAGGAGACCTGGGTCCCAGCTCCTGCAGCAGGCGGAGAGACAGAATTCCTCCCTCCTCACCTTTTCCTTCTATTCAGTCCCTCAACCATTTGGATGGTAACCTCTGCATTGGTGGGGATGATTTTTACTCAGTCCATGGTCCACTGGTTCAAATGCTAATTTCTTCCAGGAACACCCTCAAACACACCTAGAAATAATGTTTAACCAGATATCTGGGCATCCCATGGCCCAGTCAAGTTGGTCCATAAATTAACCCTCACAGGGTTCTGGTAGAGAAGAGAAGTGGAAGATGGGAACGGGTT
>NW_005330968.1:0-212 GCF_000412655.1 Myotis brandtii | reverse complement strand
GAATCAGCGGAGCTGCGAGGCCTCCTGGCACCGGGATAAGTGGAGCAGCGATGCCTCCTAGCACCGGGATCAGCGGAGCAGTGAGGCCTCACTGCCCCTGTGTCAAGCAGAGCCGCGAGGCCTCCTAGCACTGGGATTAGTGGAGCATTGAGGCCTCACTGCCCCTGTGTCAAGTGGAGCTGTGAGGCCTCCCAGCACCAGGATCAGCGGAG
>NW_005330967.1:0-1187 GCF_000412655.1 Myotis brandtii | reverse complement strand
TAGAAGAAGCTGAGGACTGAATCAGCGAGTTAGAACACAAGGTAATAAGAACACCCAAGCAGAGCAGCCACTGAAAAAACAAATTAAGAAGCTGAAGGAGATCCTAAGTGAGCTTTGGGACAACTCGAAACAAAACAACACGTGCCTAATAGGGGTGCAAGAAGGAGAGGAAACTGAGCAAGGAATAGAAAACATGTTTGAAGAAATAATGACAGAAATCCTTCCTGATATTGGGAAGAAAAAACTCACACTACTCCCAGAAGCACAGAGAGACCTAAAGAGGAGGAATTTAAAAAGACCAACAATAAGACACATAGTAAGTAAGTTGGAAAAGTTCAACGACAAAGTACAAATCTTAAAGGCAGCTAGAGAGAGACAGAACGTTACCTACAAAGGATCTCCCATTAGACTGTGAACTGATTTCTCAACAGAAACACATCAGGCCAGAAAAAAATGAAAGTAAATTTATAAAGTGATACAAAGCAAGGGACTGAATGCAAGCATACCCTATCCACTAAGGCTATCATTCAAAATTGAATGTGAAATCGGGAGCTTCGCTGACAAAGAAAGGCTAGGGAGTTTGTCAATAAAAAGCCAGCAATGCAAGCAATGCCAAAAGGACTGCTGTAAAAAGAAGAAATAGAAAAGGAAAAAGGAACACAGACATAAAGAATAAAAATGGCAACAAACAAGAATCTGTCAAGAATAACCTTAAATGCAAATGGATTAAGTGCTACAATCAAAAGACATAAGGTAGCTGAATGGATAAGAAAACATATATATTCTGTCTACAAGAGACACACCTAAGAACAAAGGACTCACACACAGACTAAAAAGGAAGGAAGGAAAAAAAATTTTTCAGGCGAAGGGAAATTTAAAAAAGGCTGAGGTAGCAATATTTATAGCTGACAAAATAGACGTCAAAGTGAAGAATGTAACAAGAGATAAGGAGGGCCACTTAATAATAGTAAAGGGATTTATTCAACAAGAGGCTATAACTCTGCTAAACATATATGCACAAAATACAGGAGTACCAAAATACGAAACAAAACAACATGTGCATAATAGGGGTGCAAGAAGGAGAGGAAACTGAGCAAGGAATAGAAAACCTGTTTGAAGAAATAATGACAAAAATGTTTCCTGATATTGTGAAGAAAAAACTCACACAACTCCAAGAAGCACGGAGA
>NW_005330966.1:0-549 GCF_000412655.1 Myotis brandtii | reverse complement strand
ACTCACCAGCAGCTAAAGCAGAAGGCAAAATACAGGCCACACAAGAAAGACTGGGTGTTTTATGAATTTTCAGAAGCAGAAAGAGAGAGAATTAGTTATGGAGAAACTTACTCCTTTCTGTATTTTCTCATTGAATGTCATGCAACGTTTGCAAAACCGCCATTAAGTAGCGAAATCACCACTTTACAGATCAGGAAACTGAGGCTTTCAAAGGTTACACAGTTTAGTCATGGGCACGGAGGCAATCTGGACTCATGCTTTACCAACTCGAAGACCCATCCTCTTTCCACATCTTACTTGAGGGAAAAACAAACATACGCGTAAGCACATCATCCCCTTATTATAATGGAGGCTTAAAAGAGGTGACATTTGTGATGAAGTATTAGGGTCAGGTGGTTTCTTATCAGAAATTTCAAATCTTGCCCAGCTGGCGTGGCTCAGTGGTTGAGCGTCGACCTATGAACCTGCCGGTCATGGTTTGATTCCCGGTTGGTCAGGGCACACGTCCAGGCTGTGGGCTCGATCCCCAGGAGGGGGGCGTGCAGGAGG
>NW_005330965.1:0-377 GCF_000412655.1 Myotis brandtii | reverse complement strand
CCGCAGGCCGTAGTTTGAGGACCCCTGCTCTAGACCCTCCATTATCTTTGATTTGGATTTAAACTTCAGCAACATTCCAAGAAAATTACTGCCTGGAAGAAATGCAACGAAATAACAGGTGTTCCTCCCCCTTCGTTAAAGAATGTGTTTTCTTCTGCGTTGGCGTATGACAGAATTGTACGTGTTCAGAAAACACTTGTTGTTTTCATTGAAATTAAAATACCTTCACTCGGATTTTAATCTTGTGCACCTGAATACCGTCTTGCTAGAATGCCATGCTTGGTGGTACAATCCTTTTATTTTATATTTACTTACTTATTTATTTATTTAGTTCATGGGCTTATTTTGTTCATTAGATCCCACATATGAGTGAGATC
>NW_005330964.1:0-263 GCF_000412655.1 Myotis brandtii | reverse complement strand
ATGATTGCAAAAGGGAATCATTGCTATTAAAGCAAGGCGTACATTTGTTTTTCTTGGTCAGTTTACTAGTATCGACTGGGGTCTGCATCATTCCCTCAGGGTCCCTGGCCTGCCACTGATACCCAGGTAATTGGAATTCCAGCTGAGTCTAGATAAGAACAGCAAAAGCAGGCAGAAAATGACCAGTGGCAGAGACAATATTTTGAACATTCTTATTTAGTTTGCGTTCTTTTCTCCAACCTAGAAAAGAAACATTCTTTCAG
>NW_005330963.1:0-264 GCF_000412655.1 Myotis brandtii | reverse complement strand
ACCACTATCATACTAATAATAATGTTAAAACAATAAACTCATTACTATTTAAGTAAAGCTGATTTTTTTAAAAAAATGTTTTTATTGATTTCGGAGAGAGGAAGGGAGAGGGAGGAAGAGTTAGAAACATACATGAGAGAGAGTCATCAATTGGCTGCCTCCTGCACGCCCCCCACTGAGGATCGAGCCAGCAACTTGGGCATGTGCCCTTCCATGGAATCGAACCCGGGACCTTTCAGTCCGTGGGCCGACGCTCTATCCACT
>NW_005330962.1:0-493 GCF_000412655.1 Myotis brandtii | reverse complement strand
ATTGACCTGTTGGATAATCCAGGATAACTACTACATCTCAAAATGCTTGACCACATCTGCAAAGTTACTTCAGCCATGTAAGGTAACATACTTACAGGTTCTGTGGATTAGGACTTGGAAATTTTGGAAAGAGGAACATTATTTACCACAGTCCATATTGCTGTCTATGATCTATTGCCAGAAGTAGTCATATACATCTCCCCAGCTGCATGGGTTCTTGGAAGAATAGTCTTACATATTCCAGGAAGGAGAAGAGAACCAGACATTGGTGAGCACTAGTATTGTCTACTCTAAACTCCCACTATATTTATAAAATCTAAACAGTTTACCTGGCTCACCAGGCTCTGCAGGTTCTACATACTCCCCCACTACACACACACACACACACAGACACACACACACACACACGCACACCTACCCACGTATACTCTATACTCTATAATTTCCCAAATGCACTGTTCTTCATCACCCCAGAATGTCCACACATGTTTCT
>NW_005330961.1:0-257 GCF_000412655.1 Myotis brandtii | reverse complement strand
CGGGCAGGTTCAAAGGGTGAGGACAGGTTTGCAGACAAGGTCCCCGGTGGGGGAGGGGGGCTTCTGAGTCCAGTTTTGTGCCACCAAAGGCACAGCCGTCTCATCAGAGGATGGAGCTTCCCTGGGCCCCACTGCGGCGGAACAGCGGGTTTTTGTCTCACTTCCCCACAGGCCTGCAGCACCGTGCGAGCACTGAGACTGCTGTCATAGGACTGGCAGAAATAGACGGCCTCGTCCTCAGCCTGCAGCCCCGTGAT
>NW_005330960.1:0-607 GCF_000412655.1 Myotis brandtii | reverse complement strand
CCCACACTCTATCCACTGAGCCAAACTGGTTAGGGCGAGACATAAGGTTTTTAAAAATTGTAGTTTACTAAAATATAAAGGCATACAATAAAGTGCATATATTTAAAATACAAAATTTGCTAAATTAAAAGAGCCATACAAAATTTAAGAATGCATACTGCATGGGTCTGTGTATGTATAATTCCAACAAAGTACACAAAAGTTTTAATTTCTTTATTATGTAATTATAAGCAATGAAATCAGGAGCTTATTATTTGATGTTGTTCAATGGCCTTTATATAAAAGAACCAAACACAGAATATATCACAACCTCTGGAATAAGCGGATACACTACTTATTCAAATAACATACAAATAAAATTTTGGTTCAGTGACTCTGACACAAAGCCACGTGGTCAAAGAGTGGTCCTCAGATCAGGACCTGCAGTATCACCACCTCCTCGGAGATGGTTCATTATATCAGAAGAACTAGAATCCTAGGTGACTCAGATGCACATTGAAGCTGAGGAAGTGCTGGGCTAGACTAGGTTCAGTAACCTCCCTCCAGAAATGCCAAGTATCCCCTGGGGCGAAATCATTTCAGGTTGGGAATCATTGGCCCAGAATTT
>NW_005330959.1:0-216 GCF_000412655.1 Myotis brandtii | reverse complement strand
CTGGACAAAGCCAGGGCTGTGAAGGCCGAGGCAAGCCCAAGTCACCATGGCTGGAAGGGCCCATCGCAGAGCCCCGGCTGGGTGGGCAGGGCCTCCCTCTGTACAGCATTGATCACAGAGCCCTGGCAGGGTGGGCAGGGCCTCTCTGTGGGCGGCTATCAATGGCGGAGCCCAGGCCAGGTGGGAAGGGCCTCCCTCTGCAGGGCATCAATCCAG
>NW_005330958.1:0-246 GCF_000412655.1 Myotis brandtii | reverse complement strand
GGTGCAGTTTTCAACATACAAACAGGAAGCCCAACTGTGGGGATTTAAATTCCTGCCTCATTCACCTTATACTGTTAAAACCCAAATCTAGATACTATACCTACTATGATCACCCCCAAGATTTTAAACAAAGCTAAGATAACCAGTTGAACAACTCTATTCATTAAAGACAGCCTAAGGCAATGATTTCAACCTTGAAAACAGAAAGGTGGGGAGAGCCACATGGACAGTGGGAAAAGGGGGGTG
>NW_005330957.1:0-226 GCF_000412655.1 Myotis brandtii | reverse complement strand
ATATTCATGTGTTTGAAAATTAACTTATTGAAGTAGTATGGTCTATGGAACCATTATAACACTAGAGACCTGGTGCACAAAATTTGTGCACTTGGCGGGGGGTCCCTCAGCCCGGCCTGTGCCCTCTCACAGTCGGGGACCCCTCGGGGGACGTCCACCTACTGGTTTAGGCTCACTCCCCGGGGAATCGGGGCTAAGCTGGCAGTCAGACATCTCTCTGGCAGCC
>NW_005330956.1:0-789 GCF_000412655.1 Myotis brandtii | reverse complement strand
CATTTGGAAACTTAAGTACTTTAGGCATGCCAGTCTAGAAGGTAAACCAGCAGATTTATAAACTGCTAAGTGTGGTTGTATTTTATTTTTCAACTTACAACAAAGCAAACATTTGTAGATATTCCACTGGTGGGTGGTTTAGGCTTACGGATGCTTTTACTGTAGGCTTTGACCAATGGAACATAATCAGGAAGCTTGTCTTAGGCACATGGATACACAGCTGTCAAGTTTTCACATTGGCCCATTTTAATTGTCTGACAGGTAGAAAATCATGATGACCACTCAACGTGACAAACAGGGATCAATAACAGAAGTCTTAATTAGATGATGAATAGCATTTTGGAATCATAAAATGCATTAAGCCTACATTTAGAATGATCAAAAGAGTCTGTGTAGAAATCTTTAGCAGAATCTTGTTAATAACACATTAAATATTTTCTTAAAAACAAATCTAATCCACATCTCAAATTGGAGCAAAGTCCTTCCGACTGGTCATTTCCAAATGAGCCAAGTTTGCTATTAAACACTTTTATGAGTACTATAACTATAAAATTCAGGAATCCAAGGCTATGATTCTTCCTTGATAATAAAGTTTATATCCTTTTTGGTGGAATGTTTTAAATGATGCCCTTGAGCTGCTTTATAAAACCTACAAATGACAACTGAAGTGAAAACGTGACCTGTTTGGGGCGAGAATCTGTTGCAGAAGGAACGTACAGTTTGCAAGATGACACACAGGGAGGTAGGAAGGCCTCCTGAGAGTTGTCTCATTATCGTTAAAGTTATTTC
>NW_005330955.1:0-220 GCF_000412655.1 Myotis brandtii | reverse complement strand
TGTTGGCTAATTTGTATACATAGGCACAATGATGGGAAGCAAAAGGGGAAAGATGGAAGAATGGTGGCAGGCAAGCCAGTGATCGCCATCAGAAAGCCCAGCAGGCCACTCGACACCCCCTGCAGGGGTGCCGGTGATCACCATGGCCATCGGAGGAAGAGAGAGCCAGGGTGCAGGACCCCCGGGCCAGGGGTGCCAGCTGGCCTGTGGCCCCCTGATC
>NW_005330954.1:0-224 GCF_000412655.1 Myotis brandtii | reverse complement strand
TTAGTTTCAGGTGTACAACATAATGATTCTATATATGCATATATTGCAAAATGATCAACGCAATAAGTCTAGTTCACATCCATCACCACACAGTTATAATTATTAGTAATTTTAAGATCTACTCTTCTAGCAACTTTCAAATATGCAATGCAGTATTATTAGCTATAATCACGATGCTACACATTACATCCACAGGACTTATTTATATTATAACGGGAAGCTTG
>NW_005330953.1:0-218 GCF_000412655.1 Myotis brandtii | reverse complement strand
GATGGATGGATGGATGGAACTCCAGCATTCATCGTGCACCTGTGTGAGGCCAGACTTGATGCTAGGTGGCTTCACAATTGTTACCTCATTTAGCCCTCGCAAACACCTGTGGTGTGGGGCTTACCCTTTTGTTTTTACAGAGACGAAAACCCGGATGAGAGAGTTAATTTACCCAGAGAGTTGTGGAATTTAAACTCAAATCCCACCATCCCTCTGCC
>NW_005330952.1:0-269 GCF_000412655.1 Myotis brandtii | reverse complement strand
CATGGATTTGTGCACCGGTGGGGTAACCTGCGGGGATCGAGCTGAAACTGGCAGTCCAATACCTCCTTCTGCTCCCACCTGCTGCTCCTGCTCATCCTGGCTTAGCTGCGCCTGCCACTGCTCGATAGGCTCGCTGCCGCTCCACTGCAGTCTCCGGGCTGCAGCGGCCAGCCGTGAGCCCTGTGTCTGGCGCCCGTCAGTCAGCTGAGAGGCACTCTTGCTGTGGGAGCACAGTGACCACCAGGGGGCAGCTCTGTGTTAAGCGTCTG
>NW_005330951.1:0-438 GCF_000412655.1 Myotis brandtii | reverse complement strand
GAAAGTGATACAGCACCTAAACCCTGTGAAAAACAGATGCTTGAGAGAATAAGATTGGCAGCAGGCAGACAGGCAAAACAGGCAGATTGGTCCCACCTGCTTGCAGCCAAGGCTGTGGAGAAAGACACAGAGGAGCAGTGGATTGCTTGGAACTTCAACACAGTGCTGACTAAAAGGAAACTGAAAAGTGGCAGACAAAACAGAAGAGTGGGGTCTTAAATCAGCCCCTATGGGGTATTAAAACTTGGCTGAAGTGAATGACACATGAAAATTTTTTTTCTTTATTTTTTTAAATTTATTTTCTTGTATTTTTTCCTCACTCTATTTTTATTGGTATTTTATTTTATTTTTTTCTTCTCCCCCTCCACCCCTTTCTTCCTCACTTCTCCCTCTTTCATCCGTTTTACCTTCTCCTGTCCCCACTTTAGTTTTTCTCTT
>NW_005330950.1:0-217 GCF_000412655.1 Myotis brandtii | reverse complement strand
GTAAAAAAACAATAAAATATATTTTTTTTAAAAAAAACAAAAAAACTACACATGAGCTTCCTAAGCTTGGGGTGAACTTGGAGCTGAGGTATCTTGGATATCCAGGTGTGAAAACTAATAAGGACAAATTTGGTAGTTTTCATTCAAGAATCAAGCTAGCCCTGACCGGTTTGGCTCAATAGATAGAACGTCGGCCTGCAGACTCAAGGGTCCCAGG
>NW_005330949.1:0-314 GCF_000412655.1 Myotis brandtii | reverse complement strand
GTTTTCTGTACCATCTACCCTGTCAGCCTGTACATCTAGTGCCCCACTTGTCCCAATGTCTAAGCCTTCAAGACCTTATTCTTCCTCTGAACCCTGTTTCTCACCCCTCACATCGATCTATCTCTGGGAGAATGGAACCCCAATACCACTGCACTAGCTCCAGTGGCTGCTTTCTCAACAGGTAGGTCAGCCCTTCTCGTGTTCCTCAGCCCAACCTAAACTCACACATAGAGAGCCTTTCTACTTTGACCCCTAGGGGCCTTTGAAGTCATAAAACGCCTCTCACCCCTAAACCTCCCAAGCTTTACAATTTC
>NW_005330948.1:0-356 GCF_000412655.1 Myotis brandtii | reverse complement strand
TTCTATGAAAGTTTACTTATAAATATGCTAGATAGCCATTTCCGGGGTTTTAAAAAATATTTTTATATCTTTTTATTCATTTTAGTGAGAGGAAGGGAGGAGAGAGAGAGAGAAACATCAATGCTGAAAGAGAATCATTGGTCAGCTGCCTCCTATACGCCCCTTACTGGGCATCAAGCTCGAAACCTGGGCATGTGCCCTGAACCTGGAATCAAACTGTGACCTCCTGCTTAATGGTTGACACTCAACCACTGAGCAACCCTGGCAGGGCACCTCACAGGTTTTAAAGTGTAATATTCTGCCCTAGCTGGTTTTCTCAGTAGTTAGAGCCTTGGCCTGTGGACTGGTCCTGAAAT
>NW_005330947.1:0-1248 GCF_000412655.1 Myotis brandtii | reverse complement strand
TGGACATCCGCCAAGGGGTCCTGGACTGTGAATGGGCTCAGGACGGGCTGAGGGACAGCCCCCCCGCCCGAGTGCACAAATTTTTGTGCACTGGGCCTCTAGTTATATAATATGATTCTAAAGACATTTATACATACTCTAAATATTATAGAAAGAATGAAGTAACAATGTTTTAATTGCAGGTATTTTTCAACTGGGAAAACGTAAAATATTTATTTTCCTGGAAACCATGTACTGTACATAACTTTCTTTTCTTTTCTTTTTTTTTTTTTTACTTTTGGAAACTTTTGCTGTTTGTAAGTATATTCCATATACTCCTTTCTTTGTCTGTCAATTCTTATTATTTTGAGTTTTACACTAGAGAAAAAATACAATGTGCTCTGCCACCCACTTAGCACCAGTTAGAGGTGTTCTATTCTTCTTTAATGATACTGAAGGTTTCCATGCTCAAATATGAGTCCCCATAGTTCTGCAGCATTTAGAAATATGTGTGCTTAATGGTTATGTCAGGCCCATGGGTTTATCATGATTTAGTGAAGAGAATTTTACCTCAGGGGCTGAGGAGTCCCAGGGGAAGATGTGGTACATTTTGATCACCAAAAAGAAAAACTGATTCAATCCCAAGACTGCCCAAGACTATTCAGTTTATTTTGTCTGCTAGTCATTTTGTTGCAAACCCTGTAAAGATGGCCTCTACATCAAAGCCTAATTAAGGAGCAATAATAAAGAAACACTCATCAATATTACAGTGACAGTTCCATTTTGGTGGTCATCTATTGTTTTGTACACCTAGCACTCTTGCCATCTTCTTAAAGCAATCCTCCCTCCATCTTTTTGAAAATTGCTCCTTGACTTAGTTTAGTCATGTGCTTATTTTAGAGGCTGCTCAATCACAGTATCTTCTCCATTTCCTGACCAGTGTCAGTTGGTCCAGAAAGTAGGCATGTAAAGTAGGTTGGGTCAATCAGAGTATTTCTTGAATTGAAAAAGCTCAAGTTGAGCCTGGTTGGCATGGCTCAGTGGTTGAGGGTCGACTTATGAACCAGGATACCAGGGTTTGATTCCCAGTCAGGTCACATGCCCTGCTTGTGGACTCGATCCTCAGTGTGGGGTGTGCCGGAGACAGCTGATCAATGATTCTCTCTTATTATTGATGTTTCTATCACTCTCTCCCACTCCCTTCCTCTCTGAGGTAAATAAAAATATATTTTAAAAAATGTAAAAAGCTCAAGTTGATTTGTACATGAT
>NW_005330946.1:0-269 GCF_000412655.1 Myotis brandtii | reverse complement strand
GTCGTCGTGGACACACCTGGCATTTTCGACACTGAGGCACGGGGTGCTGACACACAAAAGGAGATTGCCAATTGCATCCTCCTGACCTCCCCTGGCCCTCATGCTGTGCTCCTGGTGGTCCCGCTGGGCCGCTACACAAAGGAAGAACAAAAGGCTGTGGAGAAGATGCTGTCAATGTTTGGATCCCAAGCTAGTAGATACACGATTCTCTTATTCACCCGGAAAGATGACCTGGATGGCATGGAGTTCCATGATTACTTAAAGGAAGC
>NW_005330945.1:0-682 GCF_000412655.1 Myotis brandtii | reverse complement strand
AAACCTTATGCTGAGTGAAGTAAGCCATTCACAAAAATACAAATGCTATATGACCCCATGTATATGAGACACCTAGAGTAGACAAATTGACACAGAAGGTAGAATGGTGGTTGTCAGGAGTTGGAGGGAGGATGGACTGGGGAGTTGTTGTTTAATGGGTATAGAGTTTCAGTTTTGCCAGATGAAGTCTTCAGGAGATTGGTTGCACTATGTGAATGGACTTAACATTACTGAACTGTATGTTTAAAAATTGTCAAGATGATAAATTTTATGATGTGTATTTTACCACAAGTTTTAAAAGTATCTTTCATAAATGAAGGCTAAATATCTTTTCAGATTATAGATTATCATTAAACTATAGGAACATTAAAAGATGTAATTTAGAGAGAAGAGAAATGATCACAGAAGGAAGGCCCAAGATGAAAGGGGTGAGGGATAAGAACAAAAATTGGTTAACATGTAGATAATTCTGTATGCAAAAGAACTGCTTGTCAATTCTCTTATTTATGTTTTTCCTATGAACTGGACCTACTGACACCAGCATCTTGAGGGTGAGCACAAACACTTTCTACAGGAAATTAGGCATGCCTTCAAAGGAGATTCCAACACACTCTCTCTCTCTCCATATATATATATAATTTATAGGCTATACAAATTAATAATACATCCATAAATGAATGAT
>NW_005330944.1:0-207 GCF_000412655.1 Myotis brandtii | reverse complement strand
CCGTCCGGGCGCCGTCTTTGAACTCTGATGAGGTGTGGGAAACACCCATCCACACAGCGGATCACATGTCTTTTGAAATGAAAACTTAGATCAGTTTCAACTCATTCCAAACGTCACATGGGCCTCCGGCCGTGCATCCATCTTCCTCCGCCTTTGATATCGTGTCACGCTCCGGGGCCTTTGGGCTGAGGAGCTGGGGGTGGAGAG
>NW_005330943.1:0-256 GCF_000412655.1 Myotis brandtii | reverse complement strand
ATAGTTTTCTCTAAGAAATATAATTCTCAAGTGTATATTAATTATGAAAATGGCATTTTAAAAAATACAGCTGTACTCGTTTTTTATTTCCCTAAATTTATGGCTTAAAATATTAAGCTAAAAACAGATGATTATTATTTTTTCTTTATTGATTAAGGTATTACATATGTGTCCATATCCCTCCATTGCCGCTCACACCCCCGCCCACTCCTGCTCTCAACCTCCTGGTGTCTGTGTCCATTGGTTAGGCTTATAT
>NW_005330942.1:0-475 GCF_000412655.1 Myotis brandtii | reverse complement strand
AGCTGCCTCCCGCACATCTCCTACTGGGGATGTGCCCCAAACCAAGGTACATGCCCCTGAATGGAACTGAACCCGGGACCCTTCAGGCCCCAGGCCGATGCTCTATCCACTGAGCCAACCGGTTAGGGCAAACCCCATAACATTTAAAGGGAGGAATTCTCCTGGCTCGTTTACGAGCGCCCATGTGTCTCGCGGCTTCTTGCCTGCATGGGTGGTGCTCCTTAGGGATAATATGCTACCCTCTCCAAGGGTAGCATGTCTGGCGGTGGGTTTGGAGGCGGGTGGGAGACGGGGGCGGTTGAAGGGGACAAAGCATAGGCATACCTTGGCGTACAAATCCCAATTCCGCTCCAACGACAAGTGGGGCAACCTGGAAAGCCCAAGCACTTCTTCAAACGAGTGCGCTGCCAGCCTCACCTGCGCCATGAGACACGCAGGTTCCATCTCTCACAGCCACGGGCCGCCGAGAGGGATG
>NW_005330941.1:0-231 GCF_000412655.1 Myotis brandtii | reverse complement strand
GAGGGGTTTTCACTTGAACCTTGTCTGGCTCGCGCTCCGGGCCCCGAAATGCCTTCATAACCTAGGAACCGGGCTCTGGGTAGCGTCGGGGGAGCTCTTGGTCGCTGCCTCCTAGACTGTGTTGGGAGACTGCTGGGTCGCTGCCTTTGGGACAGCGTCGGGACACACACTCAACATGTGGAATGTGCTCTCCGCCGGGCAGAAGATCGCTTCCACCAGCCTCGCCTCCAG
>NW_005330940.1:0-571 GCF_000412655.1 Myotis brandtii | reverse complement strand
CCCCCTGTTTAAAAAGTTTGAGGACCCCTGGTAGTGTCTTCACACCTTCCGGCAGGATATAGTCCGTCAGTTTCCAGGTAGGGGTCCCCTGCCATGTATCTAAACCACTGTGCCAGGTGTTCAGGGGACACCAGATGGTCCGACACAGCATCTTCTCTGGTCCTCAGAGCTTACACTCCTCATGGGTCAAGGGAGAGTACTCTGCTGTGGGCACCCAGAAGGTGATGGACAAGAGGAAGAAGAAGGTTGCTTTCCATGGTTATGAGAAGAAAGGGCTTTATGGAAATGTGCTGGGTCCAACAGGTGGATGAAGTTGGGATAGAACAGGAGAGGATGGGGCATCTCAGGCAGGTGGTGCAGCAGAAGCAAAGGCAAGGAGGCGGAGAGCACCAGTCCCATTCCATAAACAGAGAGTAGCTCAGGTGTTCTAAGGAGATGGTTCAGAATCATATCACAGATGCTTGGAAAGCTGCTGGGAGAGAGGTGACGCTTGTGTCTGGTCTCTCTATTTAGCGTTTTCAAATTTGTTTCTTTTTCTTCTCTTTTTCCTCCTCCTCTATTCTACTCTCTC
>NW_005330939.1:0-344 GCF_000412655.1 Myotis brandtii | reverse complement strand
GCTGAGTCCTCCGTGGACGCTGTGCTAAGTCGGGGAGCGAGGCCCCGCTCCTGCCCTTGGGGGTGGTTGACCCCGACCATCCGGGCCAGGCGGGAGCGGCCCCTGGTCTTCATGCCGAGTGTCCCTCGCAGGGGACAGGAAAGCGGGCAGAAAGGAACCGGCGTCGGGACCTGCAGGCCTCCCCGGTCCAGCCAGACATCACCACGGATCCCGTGGAGGAGACAGGTCCCTGTTCCCTCAGAGGGACCCGCCACCTGACACATGGCTGCAGGATGCAGGCGCCTGAGCCATCTCCGCGAGGCTGTGCGCAGCGGCCAGGCCCCCAAGGACCAGCTACGGGGTCA
>NW_005330938.1:0-443 GCF_000412655.1 Myotis brandtii | reverse complement strand
CTGCAGGCCAATTGGGGTGGTAGGAGCTGATCAGGGGTGGGGCTGTCCAGGGGGAAGGGCTGTGGTGGTGGGCCGGCTGGCCCCACCCCTGATCAGAGTAGGGGGGCATCAGGGGCAGGGCCGGCTGAGGGGAGGGGCTGCAGGAGGTTGGCTGGCCAACCTCTCCCCCTACTGGGGTACGGGGGTGATTGGAATCAGGGCTGGCTGGGAGGAGGGACTGCGGGAGGTTGGCCGGCCAGCCCGACCCCCGATTGGGCCAGTTTGCTGGCTGCAGTGGGCAGCATAGTGACTGGTCATTCTTGTCGTTACAGCATTCCGGTCACCCTCACGGCCCCCCTGTTGGCCTGGTTGCCCCACGCAGCCTGCTGTTCAGTCGTTTGTTTGTCCCTCACCAATCCCCCTGACGGCCTGGTCGTCCCATGCAGCCTGCTGTTCAGTTGTTT
>NW_005330937.1:0-304 GCF_000412655.1 Myotis brandtii | reverse complement strand
GAATATATAAGAGCCTCCACCACTAATCTCAAAAACAACACAAATTGCGTAGCTTTGTGTAAACGATTATCAAGCACCCCCCTGTGTTTCAACTGTGCCTCAGTTTCGCTACCACTATGGCTGGGGCTACTTTTGTTGCACGGCCTAGAGTTTTAAGGTTTCATCCCAAGCCCTAAAAATATTGGAAGAAGAAGTAGAAGAGGGATCAAAATGTCAGGAAGAAGGAGAGAGAGATACAGAATCACCTCACTCACCCTTTCCTCTTATTGATCTTATGTTTGAAAAGCTCACAGTGGGTGGATAT
>NW_005330936.1:0-378 GCF_000412655.1 Myotis brandtii | reverse complement strand
AGTCAATATTGTAAAATGACTAATCTTTATAAATTAAAGTTTAAATGCTGTCCCAAATATAATCACAAGTGTTTTATTAAGGTGTAATTTACAAAACATAAAATTCATTCATTCAGAGTGTATATATCAGATATTTTTAGCATATTCCCAGAGTTAGCAACTGTCACCATGATCAAAATTTAGAAAACATTCAGCCCCCAAATAGTGTGCCAATTTTCAGTCATTTCTTATTCCCACCTCTCTTCAACACTTGGCAACCACCAATCCACTTTGTGCCTCTGTGGGTTTGCCTCACAATGTGATCCTTAGAAAGGCTGAATGCCACAAATATAATGTTGAACAAAAAAAGTCAGAAACTAAAATTAATGATATCTGTAC
>NW_005330935.1:0-218 GCF_000412655.1 Myotis brandtii | reverse complement strand
GAGCGTATGCCCTGAAGTATGTTGTTACACTAAATAAATACTTATATTTAAAGTCCACAATTGTTTGGCAGTTAATCTAATTAGGCAAAAATAGAACTTTCTTTTCTATACTACAGAGAACAGAGATATTTCACCTTATGAGACGGTGAAGGGAAAAAAATGCCATAACTCCAATTATGGAATTGCCTAAACATTCCTTAAGTATAAACATTACTTCT
>NW_005330933.1:0-760 GCF_000412655.1 Myotis brandtii | reverse complement strand
CCCACACAGATACTGAGCGCCCACTGAAGATTTGGGGAAGTCGAAAGGTATACGCAGATTTTTGACTGCGGGGTCTGCCCTCCTAACCCCTGCGTTGTTCAAGGGTCAACTCATCATCAAATGCCTCCGGGCCGGGATAGGTTGGTTGGGTCCTCAGGTCTCAGCTGGACCTAGAGCCACTGCTGCTCCATGTCAGGGGCCTCAGCCACACCCATCACTCCTGCAGGCTCTTCTCAGGAAGATGGCCCAGCCTTGCCCAGGAGGCCCTGTGGTGGGGCGGGGGTGGAGGGGGCGGCTCACAGACACCCTCCTTCTGCCTCCGCAGCCCTGCCCAGCTCAGCGCACTTGATCACATTTCTGAGGTCAGGAAAACTGGTTCTGGCTGTTTATTTACCTTCAATGTGTTTGTCTTTGGCCTGCACCTCAGCTTTTGAAATGGAAAGCCCATTATTGGATGATTTTATTATTTGGTTCTGCTGCACCACAGCCTCAGATGTAAACGACAACAGCACAAACCACAGTAAGCATGCAAACTCATTGGTGAATGTACCCCAAAGGCCCACCACAAAACACTAAAAGAAGCAAACAGAACCCCAGAACGGCACACGCGACATCATTATAACCGTGTCCACATTATCTGTGCATTCGTACAGAACTGTAAGGCGACATTAAGCTAGATGATGTGCTGGTGAGGGGAGAATATGGGTGACTTGGGGAAAACATACACACATTTCCTTTATGTTTGCTATATGTAAATAGC
>NW_005330932.1:0-245 GCF_000412655.1 Myotis brandtii | reverse complement strand
GCCCAGTGGCTCAGTCTCCCCAGTCACCTGAGCTGGGGGCACTCTAGGTGGGCCACATGTGGGTTGTGTGCAATATCTTGTTCTAGTTGAGTCTTGATTGCTGTTGGCATCACTAGGAGAAATTGACATCCAGGCCAATTGGCTGTGAGGACCAGCTGCAAATACAGTAGGAGAGTTGCTGTGCAGGAAACCACTCCTATGGGGTAGGGCTTGCTTCAGTAGGGCTTTGGTGCTCACTGAGTCTG
>NW_005330931.1:0-1076 GCF_000412655.1 Myotis brandtii | reverse complement strand
GTAATACTATCAACAATAAAAAGTATATTTTTAAAAATGAATAAAAATAAATAATTTTTATGTGCTAAGTCCTCTCCCATTGTACAGTGGATGTGAGGGGACAGCAGTGCCCACGGCCACCACGCCACCGGCCCCGCGTCTCCAGTTTCGCTGTCTGGGTTTCTTTCGGTCCCTTTGTGCGGCTGGCCCACCTTTTCCTCACTGCTGAAGGTGAAGGGTTGGGAAACTTAGCCCTGGCCGACCAGAGTCCCTGCCCACACCGCTAGGGCAGAGGCCGCCGACGGACACATTTCCACTCATTGCTGTCCCGGCCTCGGCAGCCGGCTGTGCGCTCCGGGCCCCCGGGGTCGTCCTGGAAGGAGACGGAATAACAGCCGGGGCGGAACTGCAGGCCGAGGTCAGAGACATGAAGCTCCGTCTGCAAACTTTAAGTGAAAGGCTGGGACCCGCCTCGGTGATGCAGTGTTCTGAACTTGAACATTAATTCTAGGAGAAAGAACTGCCTTTGATATTCAAACCTGTTGAAGGTCCTTCCCCAGAAGAGACCTTTCAATTCAAGCGGGAAGAGCCGCGGGGAAAGGAGACGCTCCAGCCGCCTCCGCCCCCTCGCAGCCACCAGTCCGCTCCCGCTTCCTGGGGACTCAGACACGACCTGAGCATTCGGTGTACTTTCCAAACACCTGAGCTATTCTGTTCTGATTAGGGAAAAAGTAACCTTAACTTATGTGTATTAATCTCACAATTCCACATTTAATGAATGTGGAACATAAATCACACACTGAGCCAGCTCGGCATGTTCAGAAACGAGTACGGCACAGACCCACCTCCAGGAACATAAGTAATTTTGTTCGTGAGAATATAAAGTGACTGCAGGGGTTTTTGTGGGTTTTTTACACTGGTGCCCCGCTGCACGGATTTGTGCACATTAAAAGGAAATTAATCAGAAGGTGGCTGGCAGGACTGGGCGAGACGGGTTGGACACACCCTGGAGCCAACCTCCCTCGGACCCTCCCCAATCGCCGCACCTGGAGTGGCGCCGTGGCTCGAAGGGCTTCTGCGGAGTGAGCGGGGTCCCT
>NW_005330930.1:0-423 GCF_000412655.1 Myotis brandtii | reverse complement strand
CGCCGAGCTCAAAAGGTTCGCCATCACTGGTGTACAGGATGATGCTCCAACTGAACCATACTCGCATCCCCCAAATTAAGCAGCTTAAAACAACAACCATGAGATAAAGTTTCTCTGGCTTAGGAATCAGAGAGCTACTTAGCTGGTGGTTGTGCTCAGGGTTTTTCATGGGGCTGTGTTCACGGTGGTGGCTAAAGCTGCAGTCATCCGAAGGCTGGACTGGAGACGGATCCACTTCCAGGCTTACTCACTCGCTGGCTGTTGGCAACTTAGTTCCTTGCCATGTGGGCCTGTGCATACTGGGTGTCCTTTTGACATGACAGGTGGCCTCCCCCAGGGAGGGTCTTGGGAGGGGGTGGGGAGAGCACAGTTTCTTGGTCGATGAATGTGTGTGTGTGTGTGTTTTGTTAATTCTCACCTGAG
>NW_005330929.1:0-987 GCF_000412655.1 Myotis brandtii | reverse complement strand
GTGTGGTCAGAATACATTTGCCAGATTCCTTCCCCCAAAGAGCTAGAGGAATTCACCTTTCAATCAGCAAAGCCCAGGAATGTCCCTTTCCGTCTGCCGCCCTGGGGGGAGACACACCTTCCCTGGGTTTCTGGGAGCCCCTGTGAAGAGCCCTGACCTCCGGGACAGAGATGTCTGCCCCACTCCTCTGAGGCCCGGTGCGCTCTTGACATACTATGTGAATGAATCTGCCGCCATCCCGCTAATCCAAAAGGGTGAGAAACCTCCAACCTCCCCAGGAGAGACAAGTGCTTATAACTGGACCCGATCCCTAGGTTAAGCTTCCACAGTGCCAGGAAATTGGGGGCACCCTCTTTCCGTGTACTGACATCTCAAAAAAGACGCAGCCTAGACCCGGAGATGTCCTGCTTGCTTCGCGGGCCCTTGGAGAGATGTTTTCACATTCCAAGAGGTTACAGTGAGGATCCAGGGTCCTTCCCATCCCTTCTCCTAGGAGCAAAGGATTGCCTCCCTCCTTTCCACAGAGGAGGGGGTGGGGCCTGCCTTTGTCCTGTATGCAGAGGGGGGACGTCCTTCTCCCCATCTCCTGCCAATGGAGCGAAACCTACCGCTCAGGAGAGAGCTCCTGGGGGCACTCAGAGCCGGCTCTGTCAGCTACGTCGGTCGGGCCCGATGCCGCCCATCTACTCTGGCTGCTGACTTGCTTCTATCAATGAGTCACTCTTCCCTGACCCGCGTGCCTCGTGTTTCTGCAGCCTCCACGTATGTAGAGTCAGAAACTGTGCCTGTGGGATAGCACCCCAGCCCTCACAGGTCTTGACAACACATCCCGCCAGCACTGGGGAGGACCGCAAATGTTAATTTTTGTCTCTCTGATGGGTGAGAGTTGGCCTCGCATGGGGACTAGATTCTGTGCCCCCGGCTATCAGAGCAATTGAACATATTCCAACGTAGGCATTTCAATGACCTCTTATGGGCGTGTCCATG
>NW_005330928.1:0-418 GCF_000412655.1 Myotis brandtii | reverse complement strand
GTAGGTCTACAGTTATTCGTATGGAAAATAATACAATCTCTATATATAAAAGCCTAAGTGACTATTAAGACCGGTTGACCAAACACTCAATGCAGGAGCTGCCCCCTGGTGGTCAGTGTACTCCCACAGCCAACCTCCCATGGTCCCTCCTCCCCTCCACCCTCCCGGCCCGCCCTAACGGCTCCAATTGCTGGCCAAGCCGAGGGACCCCACCCGTGCGTGAATTCGTGCATCGGGCCTCCAGTAATTAATAAACAAGAATACAAGAATAAACTCCGTGTTTCCATACTCACAATTGTAAACCTACTTTTGCTCAACCCTGTATTACTGCCCCAAGGAGACCTCCCTGCCACCTTCCCTAAAAGAGACTGTCTTACAAATACCATTTTATTCTCATAATTATTCTCACCAGCTGAAC
>NW_005330927.1:0-551 GCF_000412655.1 Myotis brandtii | reverse complement strand
TGCCTCTTCCTGCAGTCTGATTGACACTTAGGTTTTATTTGCCTCAGGTTATCGACCACAGGGTGGGGTGAGTGGCTTTTCAACAGGGTGGGGAAACTGCCTTCCCTCCAAGTAAAAATTTCCTGCTTAGCAAAGGTTCTCAGAAGAAAGATGTCGTCTGCAGTTTGAGGGAATGTCTCAGTGCAGGAAATTGGGGTGGCTGCTCTCTGAGCTCTAATTCCAGAGCCCCGAATCCTGCTTCCACTCGCACAGCTCCAGTCTACCCTGCCTTCCCTCTGCCAGAGCCCAAGGTGAGTTGCTGCACATGAAATTTTGTGTGTTGGCCCTTTAAGAGAGTGCCTGCATTTTTTGTCAGACAGCAATCCTGCTGCTTTTCACAGCCAGTTATAATGTGGGCACCTTTCTCAGTTCTGGTTCCCTGGGCTGCGAAGCCCAGTTTGTGGTTTAGACCCCAGAGTGCTTAGTGGGAACCCCCCTCCCCCCAGAGCTGAGATATCCCTCCAGAATGTCAGCGGCTGCCTGTGGGATCTCGGTCAGCCCTTTTGCACCTC
>NW_005330926.1:0-761 GCF_000412655.1 Myotis brandtii | reverse complement strand
TTTTGCCCAATGTGTAGGATTTGCTCACCTAGTTTTGCGTTTTCTTTCAGAGGAAATTGTTTCATATGTAACTAGATTCCATGTATCTGTGGCAGGAGGTGAATTCATGATCCTCCTATGTGGCCATGTGGTACTGGAACCTAAAACTCTTCTATGTCTTGATTGTGGTGCTAATAGGGGAAGGGCATGTACTAGGAATAGAATCAGTTGTTTAATAATTATTCACCTGACTAACTATACATAAGGGGTTTTCCTACAGACCCTGAGGAACTGTGTCAAGATGTGATTATACACAAACCTTTAATAACAAGCCCAGGATTTCTAGACTTGAACCCTAGAAATGCTAGAACCCTACAGAACATGCTGCTTTTGACAGGGAGGGCCCATTCCCCATGGAGAAACTTGCCAACTTGCCTATGTTTCCACTCACCTTTCCTCAGACTGCTGCTCCCCACAGTGCTGTCTGCATTAATCATCACCCAGGCTAACACAGAGTCCACGACACCACAACTTGCTCATGGCTCCTCCCCAAAGGTTGCTATGCTGGCTCGTCCAGAGGCAGACTGCTGGAATGGAGAGGAGCCAATGCCCATCTGGGGCACAGCCCTGCCTCAGCATGGTTACTGGATCCGGCTGATGCAAAGGACGACCCCCTCTGCAGGTATCTCTGTCCCTGGATCATGGAGTGAGAGGCGGTTCCTTACACATGGATGATGTACAGGACAAGGAAACAACTGAAACAATCATGTAGTAGGTAGGCT
>NW_005330925.1:0-293 GCF_000412655.1 Myotis brandtii | reverse complement strand
ATATATAGTCCTAATTTTACTCTATATAAGAAATGAAACCCTAGGCAATATATTCAAAGAAGGGGTTTTCTGTTTAGTAGAATTTTCTGATTAAGAGTTAAGCAGTGGGGGAATGGGGAGAAGTTTAATGGGGACAGTTTCAGTTTTACACGATGAAAAGAGTTCTGGTGGGGGTGTTTGCACAGCAATGTGAATGTATTTAATATCACTGAACTGTACTTTTGAAAATGGCTACAGTGGCCAATTTCATGTTATATGTATTTTACCACAATTAGAAAAAAAGAGTTAAATGG
>NW_005330924.1:0-207 GCF_000412655.1 Myotis brandtii | reverse complement strand
TGACCACAGAAGCTGGGTGCGGGTCAGGGAAGCATCTGCTGCTGCCAGCATCCCCGGCTGCAGCTTCCCAGCCCCACACCCAGCTTCTGGGATCCCTGACCACAGAAGCTGGGTGTGGGTCAGGGAAGCATCAGCCTCTGCCAGGTCCCTGGCCGTGGCTTCCCAGCCCGGCACCCAGGGGCAGAGTGGGAGATCGTGGGGAGCTGG
>NW_005330923.1:0-295 GCF_000412655.1 Myotis brandtii | reverse complement strand
ATATAGGAAATTTAAAAGGACCCAAGTAGAAGTTCTGAAGTTGAAAAGTAAAATAACTAAAATAAAAAAATCACTAGAGCCCTGGTCGGGTAGCTCAGTTGGCTAGAGCATTTTCTTGATACGCCAAGGTTGCAGGTTCAATGCCTGGTCAGGGCACATATAGCAATCAACCAATGAATGCATAAATAAGTGGAACAACAAATCAATGTTTTTTTTTCTCTCTCTCTCTCTAAAACAATAAATAAATAAATAAAAATCAATAAATAAAATTAGAAAAAATTCACCAGAGGTGTCC
>NW_005330922.1:0-267 GCF_000412655.1 Myotis brandtii | reverse complement strand
TGTATCTGGTTTTATGTAGGCACTGGAACTTCAAGGACTTGTGAGTTATTTTATCTTACTTTATTATTTTTTAGTTCATTTATTCCATCCTCCTTACCCCTGGAAATTGTTGTGACTAACTTGCCACAACAATAGGAGGCCCTACCTGAGAAAGCAGAGCTGAGCTGGAGAACCAGCATTTGTCAAATTCTTAAAGGTAAGCATCCTGAGTTTACATCCAGGAAGACATTCCTCCCCAAGTCTTAGCCCCCATGCTTCCCCCAATAT
>NW_005330921.1:0-509 GCF_000412655.1 Myotis brandtii | reverse complement strand
CACATGGCGCCAGCATGCTGCTCTCACCTGAACGTGAGCACTGCCCCTGCCGTGTGCCTGCTGTCCCCATACCACCCCTCCTGGGCCCAAACACACTCTCCCAAACAGAGAACCTGAATCAGGACTGAGATCCCTAAACCCCTTCAGCATCTACAGGCCTTAAGCCTTGGTGGGAGCCCCTCCCTTTCCCACTGGCATCAACAGTGAGGAGACAACAGCACTCAGGGCTGAGCTTGTGCAACTTATTGCTGTGAAGTGATAACATATGTTAGTCTCCTGGTCTAATTTCCAGGAGGAGAAGTTTAAGGGGGGCAGGATCAGGGGTCAGGCTGGGAACTCATCTTTCCCTGTCCTCACCCCAGGCCATCTGTCCCTCATTTCCCACATAATTAAGCCCTCAGTACCTGTTACTTAAAGGCCCAGCCTAAGATGCCAACTATGATTGCACAGGTGAGGATCACAGGAAAGACCGAAGTGATGGGCGTGTTGGTTGTGGCCTTGGACGGGAC
>NW_005330920.1:0-608 GCF_000412655.1 Myotis brandtii | reverse complement strand
GATTTGTTCCTGGTGCCGAGGGCAACAGAATCTTAGCACTAGATTATAATTGATTGGTTATAATAGGGTTGAACTTTTTGGAGCTTCAGAAGGAAAAGAAGAAAAAGTCCATCTACTGGCATAGACCCTCCACACATGCTTGTTAAGTGGGATAAATAAAGTTGGAAACTTACACATAGCTTATCCTCTGAAGTCAGCCCCGTTGGCTCCTCATTGAGAGACTTGACCTGTGGTACTAGGGAGAATTATGACAATTCCCCCAAGTTCAAAGTGCTATTTATCCCATCAAGTGTATTTGTTCAAAGCCCCACCCTTCTAAATTGAGTAAGAATGACAGAGAATGACCTGGTTGCCAAACCTGATTCTTTCCAATGTGGGAACCAGCTAATGCATTTGCTCCCCAGGCCTAAGCCATCAGTTGGACATCCTTAGCTCTGCTGCAGAGATGGGAGAGGCTCCCACCACCGAGTTTGTGCTTGCCAGCCGTGAGCCTTGCTTCTGGCTGAGCAGTGCTCCCCCTGTGGGAGCTCACTCACCACCAGCGGAAAGCTCCTGCATTAAGTATCTGCCTCTTGGTGGTCAGTGCGCATCATAGCAACTGGTCGTTC
>NW_005330919.1:0-377 GCF_000412655.1 Myotis brandtii | reverse complement strand
TAATTTCAAGTTACAGTCATTATCAGACTCTATACTCCTTAAGGCAGGATTTATGTCATGTAACTATTTATCCCCAGAGTACCTTGCACCTAAGAGATACTTAGTACTTTTTTTTTTTAATGAATGGATGAGAAGACAACAATCTGTTTTATAGGTTATGGTTTGAAACTGAGGGAATCTGTAAAGTTCTTAGAAAGTAGTTAAAGTAAAACTTCTGAAAAGACTAAGGTGGGCCTACATGAAACTTCAAGAACTGGACCGTACGTCTCAGCTCTGTGAGTGTCATCTCAGCAACTCCTATCTCAGTGGTCCACTGTGGCGCTCTCCTCAGTCTGTTGGGACCAGTACTTGTCTCGCTCCTCTTGGTTCTTCTGAGC
>NW_005330918.1:0-237 GCF_000412655.1 Myotis brandtii | reverse complement strand
CTGGAAGGCTGGGGAAGGATGGGTGGTGAGGCAGGGGGGTTGACTAGGAAGGGGAATGCCCTCAGGGCAAGTGCTGCGCACGTGCCTGTGCACACACACACACACACACACATACAATCACCCCACACTCCTGGGAGGGGCAGCTGTGGCCCATTGTACAGGTGAGGCTCCTGCGAGCGACTTCTTGGAGGGCACACAGTAGTTAATGGGCAGAGCTAAAAATAGAACCCTGGGCTG
>NW_005330917.1:0-483 GCF_000412655.1 Myotis brandtii | reverse complement strand
CTTTCTTCTGTCTTCTTTCAAAAAGTATCTATTTAGGGGTTTTGCAATTAAGGTTGGAGAGAGGACCGTGCTCGCATGGGGCGAAATCTGCACCCCACAGAGTCCGCGGCCGTTGGGACCAGCGTGACCCTCGATTGGGGAAGGGGTCCCACAGAGCTGCTGGCAGATGGGAACACTAAAAATAAGCCCATAGCTGGACTGGATGCAAAAAAGAAGCCTCGGATTTTGCCAGTCTGTCGGCTGCTTGGTGCCAGGGGTGAGTGGGCGCGCGGAGACTGCGCGCAGACCTGGAAGGTGGAGGCTTGCGAATTCGCACAATGTATCAGGCTCTTGTTGTTACAGATCCCCTTAGACTTGTGTGTTTGTTTATTAAAACCAGTGCATGGGATTTCCCATTTGGGGTCATTCGCAGAGCCTGTAGGGGAAAATTCTTTTTGGGGAGCCTAGGAAACAGAGCGGGGAGTAACGTTTAAAGAACCAGCT
>NW_005330916.1:0-209 GCF_000412655.1 Myotis brandtii | reverse complement strand
CCCCGGCTGGCCAACCTCCCGCGTCTCTCCCCGGCCCTGATCATGCACTGGTGCCGTCCCTCGGCCTGGCCTGCGCCCTCTCGCAATCCCCTCTCGCAATCCGGGACCCCTTGGGGGATTTTGGAGAGCCAGTTACAGCCTGATCCCACAGGCCAGGCCAAGGGACTCCCTAGTGCACAAATTCGTGCACCAGGCCTCTAGTATATATA
>NW_005330915.1:0-269 GCF_000412655.1 Myotis brandtii | reverse complement strand
GGGACCCAGACTCATACAGGGAGAATCTGGACTGTCTAACAGTGGGTAGAACTCGGAACTCGAGGGCGGCTTTCTCTCAAAGGTGCTTGCAGCAATTATCCGGACACTGAGACAAGGGGCCCCTTAGGGTAGGACTGAGGATCAGCCATAGCTGCTTGCTCCGCCCTGTTGATTCTCTGAGACCCCGCCCCACCTAAGCTGCTGCAGAGGCTTTTGCATATAAATGCCCTGCCTCTTTGCAATCTGAAAATTACCTAACAAACTGCAGC
>NW_005330914.1:0-243 GCF_000412655.1 Myotis brandtii | reverse complement strand
GACTGAGTAAACTAGCTATGGTATGTTCGTAGGATAGGACATGACCAAGCAGTTAAAATGTCACTTCTATATAAATCAGCATGATGTGCTCTCGAAAAAAAATATTGAGGGGAAAAGCAAGAAGGAAGATGCCATCCCATATAATAAAAGGCTAATATGCAAATCAACCGAACAGGGGAATGATCTGTCGATCTGTCGCTATGACACGCACTGACCACCAGGAGCAGATGCTCAATGCAGGAG
>NW_005330913.1:0-208 GCF_000412655.1 Myotis brandtii | reverse complement strand
TTTGTTTTGTTTTGTTTTGTTTGTTTGTTTGTTTTTTAGATATATAGAGAAGCATGGATTGGTTGCCTCCCATACATGCCCAGACCGGGGACCGAACCTGCAACTGTTGGTGTACGGGATGACATTCAAGCCAACTGAGCCACCTGGCCAGGCTCATTCATTTTTTTAAAATTATAATTTTTAAGTTCTTTACAAAAGTCAGTATGAG
>NW_005330912.1:0-293 GCF_000412655.1 Myotis brandtii | reverse complement strand
CAGATTGTGAGATGGATGTCTGACTGCCGGTTTAGGCACAATCCCACAGTCAGACATCCCCTGAGGGGTCCCCAATTGGAGAAGGAGCAGGCTGGGCTGAGGGAATGCTTGGTAGAACCCCCCCCCCTCTGTGCACGAATTTCATGCACCAGCCTCTAGTTGGGGTATAAAAAGGTCATAGATTTCTGGGTTTTAATTTTGTATCCTGCTACATTGCTAAATTGATTTATTAGGTCTAGTAGGTTTTTGATGAAGCCTTTGAGGTTTTCTATGTATAGTATCATGTCATCTGC
>NW_005330911.1:0-210 GCF_000412655.1 Myotis brandtii | reverse complement strand
TCATGCAATAGGCCTTCCTTCCCCTGGCTGCTGGAACTGGTTTTCCTCTGACACCAGGGACCCAGGCCTTCGCTCTGGCTGCAGTGGAGAATTCTAGCCTCTTCAGTCTTCAGTCTTCAATCTTCAGTCTTCAGTATTCAGTCTTCAATTTTCAGTCCTCGCTCTGCTGTGTCTGCAAATTAACCTGCCATCTTTGTTGGGTTAATTTGA
>NW_005330910.1:0-298 GCF_000412655.1 Myotis brandtii | reverse complement strand
TTCCCCATGTTAAAATGAGATGATTTCCAAATGAGCAGCCTATCAGTATGAAGTCAAAGCTAGGAACAGTAAGCTAAAAGAATTTTGTCCTGCTTACTAGTGTTTTTTCTGGGAACTTAAAAAATTTAATGCATTATCACTTTTAAGGCTTAAGTTAAAAAAAAGTCTTCTTTAGTATACAGCTGCAATGTTCTAAAACATAAAACACTAATATCTATACTAATAATAGCCTAGGTGGCCGTCACACCCTCAAGCATCACATCGTCACAAGATGGCCATCACAAGATGGCCACATGCA
>NW_005330909.1:0-235 GCF_000412655.1 Myotis brandtii | reverse complement strand
TCGCACCTGCTGCTGGCACCGGCCCCAATCACTCCACACTGTCAGCGGGTGCGAGCGGGGCCAGCACCATCAGCATGTGGGAGTGGTGGCAGTGGCGGCGGGAGTGGAGCTGCTAGCAGATAGGGGACCAGGGGCCGCAACAGGAAGGGTCAGGCAGAGGCGCGAAGGATGAGCCAAAACCTGCCCCTGTGCCCACCGCAACCTCATGGCCCACTGTTCCTTTCAAGGTGCATGA
>NW_005330908.1:0-299 GCF_000412655.1 Myotis brandtii | reverse complement strand
CCGTTCCACCCCAGAGAGGCCACATGGTTATCTCATCTAATAACTTACTTGGGAAAGTTGCTCTAAGGATTACATAGACTCTATGTATAGTGACATACTTTGAAAATATTCAATAAGTGATAACTATTATGATTATCTTTATAATTTGGGTGATAATGCTCCACCCATTCAACAAGGCTACTGAGAAGAATTAATGGATAAGAAAAGGGTTTATGAAGAGCTATCTGTACACAAGTGGGGGACTGTTGGCACTCTGTCCCCACCCCCACCCCCACCCCTACCAGTGGATGCAAGGATAG
>NW_005330907.1:0-272 GCF_000412655.1 Myotis brandtii | reverse complement strand
TGGTCTCTGAGGCATTAAGAGGCATGGGAAACATTGACATGGTAGTGCAGACACTCCTCCTCTATCTCTCGCCTAGTTTCCTCTATGACATTGATATGACTCATTTGCCACAATTATTGAACCGGTAGGCCTCCTTTGGCAACTTTTTAAAGGTAGATACAATAGGCTAAATAAATAATGGCCCTCAGAGATGCCAGGTTTTAATCCTTGCAAGCTCTAAATGCTATCTTCCTCGAGAAGATTTTGCACATGCGATTAAATTAAGGCTTTTG
>NW_005330906.1:0-217 GCF_000412655.1 Myotis brandtii | reverse complement strand
AGGGACAAGCCACACACCCCGTGGTCCCAGGCGCCAGCAGCTATGGCCCAGATGAAGCCGGCCTGGGTCCTGGATGCCTGCGACCAGCCAGAGGAAGGAATCCTGGGTCCCAGGTGTGGGGTGAGGCAGAGGTGATTAGGGGGAATCAGGCCAGGAGGGGAGCAGTTAAAGGCAATCAGGCAGGCAGGCAGGCAGAGGTGGTTAGAGGCGATCAGGC
>NW_005330905.1:0-200 GCF_000412655.1 Myotis brandtii | reverse complement strand
TCTGGCCATATATATAATTTTCATTTCTTTGTGCCTTCTTCAATTTTTTTTTATAATATCTTGTAGTTTTCAGTATATACGTTTGTCACATCCTTTGTTAAGTTTATTCCTATGCATTTTATTCTCTTTTTTTTGCAATTGCAAAAGAAACTACCTTTCTTTTATTTCTTTTTCTGAAATTTTATTGTTAGTATATAGGA
>NW_005330904.1:0-218 GCF_000412655.1 Myotis brandtii | reverse complement strand
TGAAATTGAGGAGACAGATGGAAGCTAGGTAGACTGGGATGGGACCATGGGCAGTGGGAGGTGTGGAGTTGGGGGAGGGGAGTAGAACCAGGGAACCCAGCAGGTGGAGTTACTAAGACAATCCAACTGGGCAGGAGAAGTGACCTTTAAAATGAATGGGTGGTGCTAAGACAGCTTGCAAATAGCCAATCACAAGGCAGTGAGGCATATAAACCAAT
>NW_005330903.1:0-771 GCF_000412655.1 Myotis brandtii | reverse complement strand
TGGCTTGCCTTTGTAGAGTATGATTTAATATTTTACCGCCATTTTAACTACTTGTTAACTATTTTAGTTTTAGAATCTGCTAGACCAACTCCTCCAGTGAGGCTTTTAGTCATTTTGGCTTTGATGAAGATAGAATCTGCTGTTTTTCCTTTTAGAAATGATCACAAGGCCGCCTTCTCAATTTTTGGCAGTGAGTCATGTGGAAATCATAGGGGGGCTCTGTTTTGCCTTTTAAAATATTTGTGTTAAAGTGATTTGCCAGAAACAGGGCAAAGAAGTTCTCTGAAAATCAAGCACCATCCTAATTGCTGAAGGCCTTGAGGGGTCTTTGTGCCGGGCAATAATGAACTTGACGCACCTGGAGAATGGAATGTACTTTGTGCAGTGTTGGAGGCAGAGCCACTCTTTCTGCACAAGGTCAGAATATATTGTTCTCATGTTTCTGGGCTCTTGAGTTTCAATTCACATTTTGAAAGAGAATGGAAAATAGATTTTGTTGGCTTTAAAAAACTGTCAATTTTCTTCGAAATATTAAAGTGAATGTGCTGTGCATGTAGTGGTGTCCCAGGCTGCTTAGCTGCCAGTGAATGTGTTTCTCTCACATCTTTGTTTGAAGACTTTCCAGGGTCTTCCTGCTCTTCTTTTGCCCCTAGCAAATGACAGGTATTTATAGATCACCAGTGTCCAGATGGCCTTCATGTCCTTGTGGATGCTGTGGGAGCCTCAGGAAAGGTCCACATTTTTGTTTTTATTTTACTCAGTGCCTGAGAT
>NW_005330902.1:0-907 GCF_000412655.1 Myotis brandtii | reverse complement strand
CTGACGCTCTATCCACTGAGCCAAACTGGTTCTGGCTTTTATTTTTTACGAAGTCAAAAAAAGTTAATAAGACTTTATTAAGACTAACCAAACACACACACACACACACACACACACACACAAAAGACAAATTACCAGCTTCAGGATTGAAATAGAAGATATTACTACAGATCTTCCAGACTTTAAAAGATTAAGAGAATGCTATGAATAACTTTACACTCCTAAACTTGACAACTTAGAAGAAATGGACCAATTCCTTGTAAACCACAAACTACAAAATGCAACCAAGATAAAATAGATAACATGAATAGTCCTATAGCCATTAAAGAAATTGAATTCATAATTTTAAGGCCCATGAAAAAGAAATCTCCAGGCCCAGATGGATTTAAAGGAGCATTCAAAGAAGAATTAACACTAATTTTACAGTTTCTTCCGGGAAACAGAAAAGGAGGGAACACTTCTCAACTGATTTTTATAAGGCCAATATTACCTTGATACCCAAACAAGACAGTTAAAAAAAAGAAACAAAAGAACCTACATACCATTATATCTCATGAACTTAGATGAAAAAAAATCCTCAACCAAATATTAGCAAATCTAACAATAAATAGAAAAAACAATGTAAAAAAATGCCTAGATGGGCTTTATTTTAGACTAGAGGCCTGGTGCACGAAAATTCGTGCACTGGGAGGGGGGGGGGGTCCCTCAGCCCGGCCTGCCCCCTCACAGTCTGGGAGCCCTCAGAGGATGGATGTCCTACTGACAGCTTAGGCCCACGGGAGGTGACGAGCCGATCAGGGGAAGGCACCGCCCCCATCACCCCATTGCTGCTCCTACCTCTGGCCTCCCTCTGCGGGAGGCGACCAGGACGATCAGGGGAAGGTGACACCGCTGCTGCTGCTGCTGC
>NW_005330901.1:0-323 GCF_000412655.1 Myotis brandtii | reverse complement strand
TCCCTCGGCCTGGCCTGTACTCTCTCGCAATCCGGGATCCCTGAGGGGATGTCAGAGAGCCAGTTTTGGCCCGATCCCCACAGGCCAGGCCGAGGGACCCCACCGGTGCACAAATCCATGCACTGGGCCTCTAGTGTAGCAATAAAAAAGAATGAAATCTTGCCATTTGTGTCAACATTGATGGGCCTAGATTGTGCTAAATGAAATAAGTCAGACAGAAAAAGAGAAATATCACATGGTTTCACTTATATGTGGAATTTTTAAAAAACAAATGAACAATAGAATGTACAATATATACAATAGAAACAAATATACAATAGAAT
>NW_005330900.1:0-914 GCF_000412655.1 Myotis brandtii | reverse complement strand
GTATTCTGTTCCTCCTTAAAGCTCAACTTGTAGTATACTGCTAGGGCAACATGGAGTGCCACACACACGGATGTTAGCAAAACTCAGAAAATGAACTCTAAGCTTCCAAGTGGATTCAAAAGCTGAAATATGGCAGATTGTATTTTCTCAAAGTTAGTCACAACAATATTTCCCATTTCACATGCTCTCTTCTAATGTGACTGTGGAATTTTTTCATCAAGAAGTGCAATCTCCTTTCCCTCACTCAGCTTGAATTTTGCTTGATTTTTTTCAGTTCATCTTTCCATAAATGTATGGCGCCATTTTACTATGAATGAAAAGAAATCAATGATTACATGAGTTAACATTTTTGCCTGAAGTCAAAAGTTATTTTATTTGTCTAATTGGAAGAAAAAAAAATACCAAGTCATTTGAGTTTTTCAAGTATCTGACAAAGAGAAAGAGAAAATATTACATCTTATTTGACCTATAGCTTTTACATAGACATGATATTATTGCCTTTAGAAATTTAATTGCCATTACATAATAAACGTACTGTGTATATAATAATCAGAATATTTAAATAGGAAAAATATTTTGATTATTATTACATAAAATATATGAGACCTGTCTGAGTAGCTCAGTTGCTTAGAGTGTCGTTCTTAAACACCAAGGTTGTGGGTTCAATCCCCAATCAGGGCACATACAGGGGGCAACCAATGAATGCATAAGTAAGTGGAACAATAAATTGATGTTTCCTTCTCTCTCTCTCTTTTTCTCTCTCTCCTTCCCTCCCCTTTATATCTCTCCCTCTCTCTCTAAAATCAATAAATTAAAATAAAAACAAGAAATATATGGATTATATCTCATATTATTCCAATTTGACAATTGTTTTTCTTTTTTTAATATATTAAATTTATTGGGATTACCTTGGT
>NW_005330899.1:0-238 GCF_000412655.1 Myotis brandtii | reverse complement strand
GACTCTCCTTCCAGATCTGAAACCCTTTAAGGTGGCCGGATAATTTTTTACCGCACAGCTATTTATCTGTCAGGAATGTCAATCAAGCAGTGATAGATGAAAAAGGTACCAGAGTGGTTCTCTAGAATCTGGCAGGTTCAAGGACAGCAGGAAAAAAGTGAAAATACCATCAAGAGATAGAAGAAAGCCAGGCCGGTGTGGCTCAGGGTTGAGCATCAACCTATGAACCAGGAGATCA
>NW_005330898.1:0-379 GCF_000412655.1 Myotis brandtii | reverse complement strand
AGGCTAGTCGCTAGGGAGAGGAAGTTGGGCGTTGCTATTGATGTCATTACCTGGCGCCCACAGTGACTGTTTCCGGGTTGTGCTGGGCTGTGGGCAAGGGGCCTCAGCAGCATTGGCTGCGATTTGGTGGGGTGTTGCTCTGGGGTGGTGGTGGGGCCTGGGGTGGTGGTGGGGCCTGTTTCCCACTTGGGGAAAGCTGAGTGTTGGTTTGTTGGTGCCAGGTCCGTGGTGCCATTTCTTTGTAAATGGCCAATGTGCGTCACGGCAGCTCCTGTGTTGATCATCTGCCCACTGGTGGTCAATGTGCATCATAGTGACCGGTTGGACACTTAGCATATTAGCTTTATGTATATACTAGAGGCCTGGTGCACAAAATTTG
>NW_005330897.1:0-262 GCF_000412655.1 Myotis brandtii | reverse complement strand
ATCTCACTAATTTGTGGAATATAATGAGCAACATAAAATGATGAACAAAAATAAATCCAGAGACAGAGAAGCATCCAACAGACTGTCAAACTTCAGAGGGAAGGCAGGGGAGGGTGGGCAGAGGAGGGTAGAGATCAACCAAAGAACTGGTATGCATATAAGCATAACCAATGGACCCAGACAATAGGGGGTAAAAGCCTGGGCTGGGAGGTGGGGATGGAGGGCAGGCTGGGAGAGGTCAATGGGGGACAAGGGGGACATA
>NW_005330896.1:0-246 GCF_000412655.1 Myotis brandtii | reverse complement strand
GCTTTCTCTTCCTGGGTGAGGTGGGCTTGCTGACCGGCCTTTCCTGATGAAGCTGCCCCCCCGGCCCCCAGGAGTGCATCATTGACGAGGACTGCGGGTCCCGAAAGTACTGCCAGTTTGCCAGCTTCCAGTACACCTGCCAGCCGTGCCGGGACCACCAGACAGTGAGTGCCCAGAGGCCTCCGGGCTGCAGCACCAGGGCCGTGGGGCCCAGAAAAGAGCCCTGGGGAGAAGCCCTCCCCCCCC
>NW_005330895.1:0-663 GCF_000412655.1 Myotis brandtii | reverse complement strand
CATTATATCTTATGTAGCATTTGGTATAGAACAGGAGTCATTGTCTTTGTCAATTTAATCTGAAATAACAAGTATAAAGACAGTCTATTCTTTCATTCATGTAATGTCATTTCACACCATTCCACTTAGCATCCACCCACTTTATCTGAAGCTCTTCAAGATGTTTAAATCAAGTGAGTCCACAACTCAATGTATGATAACTGAAAGGTTAGAGATAGAGAGAATGTTGGAAATCCTATAGGAAGAGAAACAGAGGTGTGTAGATCATCCTTTCAGTGAAGGGAGTAAAAGAAGAGGGCTGAAACAAAGAGTAATTGATAGGGATGGTAGGATAAACAAAACAAAATAAAATAAAGCCAATATGTCAGTTTCTGGTAAGAGAGAATGGTCAGATATATAAATGTTACCCAAATAAGATATTTGTATTTGTTTAGAATGATATTGGTAACTTTATAGATTAATTATAAAAGATTTGATAGGATAAATAACAGATTCCAGGGAATGCCTGGTTAAAAAAAGAAATGTATTATGAAGCTAGGTGGGTTGACAGGAGGCACATCTGCATCAAACTGCTATACTAGGTGTACCTGTTAATTCGGATTTTGTAATCAAAGAAAACAAGATAGTATCAAGAGAAACATCAAAAGTGCTTTATTCAAAGTA
>NW_005330894.1:0-391 GCF_000412655.1 Myotis brandtii | reverse complement strand
GGCTGGAGGTGGGAGGTGGGGACCTGTCTCCCACGGCTGTGATGAGCACCGAGGGGCGGAGGGCAGGCCAGTGACTGCTCCCAGCAAGGCTATAAGGGCGACACCGTCGTTTCTGTAACTTACACAGGGAAACTGAGGCGCAGGGAAGCCGTGCCCAGGTGGAGGGCACAGCTGTGGAGGGCCACACAGGCCGCCACCTGAAGTTGACTGGGCCTTTAGTTCTCTGTGTCCACCCTTCTCCTGCCTTCCGGTCAGGTGGCCACCCTGGGAGCCGCAACACAGCTTCCCAAGTTACTGTGCCCTGTGTGTGTGTGTGCGTGCGTGTGCGTGTGCACGTGCATGCAAACAGGTGCAGGTGTGCACGGGCTGCACATGTGCATAGGTGTGCATG
>NW_005330893.1:0-243 GCF_000412655.1 Myotis brandtii | reverse complement strand
CCTTGGCCCCCAGTCCCCTGTCAGCAGTCCCACTCCTGCAGCCACCATTCCCACGTCCTGACTGCGCCGGCCCTGCTTGCACTTGCTGATGGCGCAGAATGATTGGGGCTGACACCAGCAGCAGGTGCAAGCGGAGTCAACACCATCAGCAGGTGTGAGAGGCGGCTGCTGCCTCAATCACCCCTCAGGAGCAGGGGAAGGTGGAGAATCCCTGAGGGGTGATTGGGACTGGCAGCCACTGCT
>NW_005330892.1:0-213 GCF_000412655.1 Myotis brandtii | reverse complement strand
GAGGCTGTGTCACCTGCAAAGCCAGTATCACTGACCTCGGCATAAAAAGCCCCCCAGGCCCCAGCCAGGTGGCTCAGTCACTGGGAGCATCGTCCCGTGCACCAAAAGGTTGTGGGTTCGATTCCCAGTCAGGGTACACAGCTAGGTTTCAGTTTCTATCTCCGGTCGGGGCACAAATGGGAGGCAACTGATCGATGTTTCTCTCTCACATCG
>NW_005330891.1:0-231 GCF_000412655.1 Myotis brandtii | reverse complement strand
GACCACATGGGGGCAGCCATCTTGTGTGAGGATGTGACGGTCAATCTGCATATTACCTTTTTATTATATAGAATACTAGAGGCCTGGCGCACAAAATTCATATGCAGGTATGGTCCCTAGGCCTGGCCTGAGATCAGGGCCATCTTCTCCAGCTGCTGGCAGCCAGCCTCTCCCCCCACCGCCACCCACCCCCAGTTCCCCATTCGCTATCGGGTGATCGGAGCCTGCTGG
>NW_005330890.1:0-238 GCF_000412655.1 Myotis brandtii | reverse complement strand
TTTTTTTTTAAACATACAATTCAACCAAAGAAAACAAGGCCTTATAGTTAAATGGGATCTTAGACATTATTTGGTTTTGCTTTATTATTTTACTAGTGGTCCGGTGCACAAAATTCGTGCAGATTAAAAGGGGATTAATTAGAGGAAATCCTATCGAATAAAGAGGGAATATGCTAATTAACCCTCATGCCATCACAAAAGTGGTGGCGCCCACAGCCAATAGGGAGGGAATATGCTA
>NW_005330889.1:0-504 GCF_000412655.1 Myotis brandtii | reverse complement strand
GGAGAGCAACAAATGGTGCTCTCCAGCGCCTCTGACAACAAGAGTTCCCACAGTTCCCCTCCCATTGGTAGAGGCTGTAGGGTTAGTAAATGGATTTCCTTCCCGTATCCTTCAGAAGCCCTTTAAGCCACTGCTTTTTCACTGTGCTGCAGGGCGGGCAAGTCTGCTTACCAGCTCTTCCGTAATCCCTCCCTTCTGCAGGTTGGTGTGTTGGGGGTGGGGTTCCCATGGTACCATGTCTCCATCTGTCCTTTTCATTTCTGTGTGGTCTCTCTCTTTCATTTGAGGTGCAAAAGCTGTTCAGTCAGCCCTCAGTTCTTCGGGGGGCGATTGCTTTGTCTGTAGGTGTAGATTCAATGTGTTCATGGGAGGAGGTGAGTTCAAGGTTATTGTTGGTGCTGCCAGGGTTCAGAAAGTCCCACTTTGGGCATCCATTATTGCCAGGGTTCTTGTCCCAGCATCAAGACGGGTTCAGGAATCTGGAGAAGGCTGTGCATAGATGTT
>NW_005330888.1:0-813 GCF_000412655.1 Myotis brandtii | reverse complement strand
TTTAGTAACATGTTATTTAGCCTCCAGGTGTTTGTGTTTTTTTATTATTTTTTTCTTGTGATTGGTTTTTAGTTGCATAACATTAAGGCAGAGAAGATAACTGATATGGTTTCAATCTCTTTAAATTTATTGAGACTTGTTTTGTGTCCTAACATGTGGTCTATCCTAGAAAATGTTTCATGTGCACTTGAAAAGAATGTATATTCTGCTGCTTTGTCGTGAAATGCTCTGAAGATATCAATTAAATCCATCTGCTGTAGTGTGTCATATAACGCCGACATTTCCTTGTTGATTTTCTATCTGAAAGACCTACCCATTGAGGTCAATGGGGTGTTAGGTAGGTTCCCAATGAGACACCAGGTGGGGGTAAGTCGTGTTCACCAGATTGATAAAGATTCAAGCTCAGTGCCAGTGCTGGGTCTGAGGCCACTCAGCAAATGTCCCAGGGTTACCAAGTCCAGCCACCACCTACTGGGTGCCTGGGAGGGAAGAGAAATGGGCTTAGTGAGCAATTGGCCAGCAATGTTTTAATCTACTAAAGTAAATGTTTTAATCTAATGCCATTCTTTAATTCTTTGAATAACTCAAATTGATCATGATGTATCATTTAATACATTGCTTGATTTGATTTGTTGTCTATTTAGAATAAAAATTTGCATTTATACCCACCTATATTCTAAATGATTTCTCAACCATGGTCATACTATTTGTAATCAGTAAGCTTGGATTTAAAAGTGTTTAATGTTAGTAGCAAACTTCAAAAATACCATTTAATCCAAAAGAAAAGAACAGTTTTTCTTTTGCATGGGACCA
>NW_005330887.1:0-858 GCF_000412655.1 Myotis brandtii | reverse complement strand
TATCTTTGAATCAAAAATAAACAAAGTATAAAAACTTAACTTTATATTCACAGCAATGACCAAGTTGTAATATTTCTAGTGATAACCTCTTGAGTTATGATAAAAATAATTCCCCCTTCTTTGTCAAAATAAATATTTTATTTTCTTATATTATAGATAAGTGTATTTGAATTTTACTTTTGTTCTTAAATTTTGGGAGATTTTATAACTGTTTCAGAAATATAATTTCTTTTTTTGTCTGATTTTACTAGTATACATGATTTAAAGTTACACCTCAATAATCAAGGCAAACTTCTATATATTTTATCTGTCAGGTAATCTAATAAAATGGAATTTATATTGTCCTTATATATGTGCTCAATGGAAATGATGATGATTTTGCCATTAGTTCAGGTAGCACAGGCATTTATTAGGAAACAATTTTCCTAGTATAAAGTGATGATATTTTAGGTTAAAATGTATTTTTTTTGTAGTAGGATCCATTTAAATAACATTAAAAATGGATCAGTACAGAATGCATGAATATAAAAAAAGGTTAAGAACATAAAGGTAAAGGCCTTAATGATTCACTAGGGATACTTAAAGCAGAGTAGGCAGTAGTTAAGCATTTCTCATACACAGTTGTGTCATTTATCCTAGCTTCCAATGTCCATTCAATTAACTGCGAATCTCTTTCTAATCATGAGAGTATTTTTGGATTATTTTGTTACTGTTAGTTGCTCATGGTATTCTTCAGATTTGATAGTATTAATCTGTTAATGTCATTTAATTAAAAAGTCAAAAGAAAAATTCATTCTGAGTTTTTTGTTTTGTTTTTTAAGCCTCACCCAAGGATGTTTTTCCATTGATTTTTAGAGA
>NW_005330886.1:0-251 GCF_000412655.1 Myotis brandtii | reverse complement strand
AAAAGTAATATATTTAGCAAAGCAGAATAAAGGAGGTCAGTGGTTTCACCGCCTATTGAAATAAAGATATAACACATGGTGTTCACATTAACTCATAGGAATACAGAGAAGCAGAAAGTATAAGAAAGAAAGTTACTATAACAAGCCCTATACATTTATTCTTTTTCTTTCATTCTCTTTAGAAGACATAAAATCATATAAATTAATAGCTATCAAAATGTATTGTTGGGGTTGTTAGATGTATGGATGTA
>NW_005330885.1:0-740 GCF_000412655.1 Myotis brandtii | reverse complement strand
AGGCTGAGGAACCCCACTGGTGCATGAATTCGTGCACAGGGCCTCTAGTAAATAAATAAAAAAATGTGTGTTTTTAAAAAAATAATTTTCCCACCAAGGTGGCCTATATAGCTAAAGCAGAACTCCCCACTGAATGGGTAGGAATCATGTTATAGGTGATTGAGTTCCTTCCTCCTCCTTGGACCTCAGGCCAGGGCTCGGGGTGTCACTAGCACGTCTCGCCTCCCAGGCGAGCACAGAACCCCTGAGCGGTCCCCACGGACAGCAGGTGAGGGCGGGGACTCTTGTCGCCGAGGGCCAGGCTGTGAAGGACACGGACTGTGTCATCAGCTGAGTCTAGAGTCGCGTCGGGCTTAGCAAGTCGGGTGGTCACACGTCTCTGATCTAACAGACAGTTCCTGGGCGTCCGGGACCGCGTCAGGCACGTTCTGTCTATACCTTATATTAAAACGCGTGAGCCTTGCCCTGACCGGTGTGGCTCAGTGGATAGAGCATCGCCCTGCAGACTGAAGGGTCCCAGGTTCGATTCCTGTCAAGGGCATGTACCTTGGTTGCGGGCACATCCCCAGTAGGAGGTGTGCAGGAGGCAGCTGATCGATGTGTCTCTCTCATCGATGTTTCTAACTCTCTATCCCTCTCCCTTCCTCTCTGAAATCAATTAAAAAGTGTATATATATATATGTAATCTTTATGTGTATTTTGTAAAATATATGTATATTGATTTCAGAGAGGAAGGGAGA
>NW_005330884.1:0-287 GCF_000412655.1 Myotis brandtii | reverse complement strand
TACAGCTCCAAGGGCTGACTTCCCGCTAAGTAAACAGCCATGTTCATCTCCGCGGGTCGTAAATAAGCCAGGGGTGAAGGGCCGACGACCGTCTAGAGAGCTCACCCGGTCCCCTCCGCGCCTCTGCCCCGAAGGCTGCGACTGTTTGCAAACTCCTAGGAGCAAACCACGGGGCCCCATGTCTCTTCCATGGTTCAGCACCGAGGACAGCGTACATACGGTTCACCCGGTGGCCCCGCGGCCAGGAGGTTGGCAACCGCGGCACAGCAAGGCTGCAGGTGTCCGGA
>NW_005330883.1:0-219 GCF_000412655.1 Myotis brandtii | reverse complement strand
TTAGGGGTGATCAGGCCGGCAAGGGAGGGCAGTTGGGAGCAAGCAGGCCGGTGGGGGAGGGGAGCAGTTGGGGGCAAGCAGTCTGGCAGGCAGAGTGTTTAGGAACAATCAGGAAAGCAGGCAGGTGAGCGGTTAGGAGCCAGTGGTACCGGACTGCAAGAGGGATGTCCGACTGCTGGCTTAACCAGCAGTCGGACATCCCCTGAGGGGTCCCAGATT
>NW_005330882.1:0-393 GCF_000412655.1 Myotis brandtii | reverse complement strand
GGAAGCCAGTAAGTTATGAATCCTTTAGTGGGAGGCAGGTCATTCCTGTACACAAACAATGCCTTTAGTCTCCACAGAGTGGCCTGTGAAGACTGAGAGTGAATCAAAAGTAAAAAATAGTAGATTTCTCATCACTGTGTCACTTAGAGTTTGAACAGGAAATTCTTACACTTGGGCAATTTTGAAGATGATTTATCTCATCACACATCATCCGAATGTAGGAGACTTTGAGCTTGTAGTGTGTCACTTAGTTTGTCCATTGGTAAGTGCGTCTGAGATATTATTTTCATATTCTAAAAGATTTCTGGGACAAAAGACTTGACTACTTACTCATGCTGTTAACTTATTTCATCTTGAAATCACAAATCTTAGGCCTTGTGAAGAGTATCTCAG
>NW_005330881.1:0-271 GCF_000412655.1 Myotis brandtii | reverse complement strand
ATCCACTGAGCCAAACCGGTTAGGGCAGCACTTGTTTATAATGTATCACTTGCTTTCTTTTTATTCTACGTTATGGAAATAACATATGTTGAATTACTGAACACCCTAAATTTGAAATCCCATCCAGATAAGCATGTCCTGGCTGATTTCTAAAGCTATTCTGATGCAGGATGTATTAATAAATGGGGGAGGGGGTAAATCATGGCATGGATGTAAGGTTTTAAAAAATCTCATTTATGTTTAGTGTACAGAATTTGTCCGGAAAAATCTT
>NW_005330880.1:0-234 GCF_000412655.1 Myotis brandtii | reverse complement strand
TCTGGTTTTAATAGACCTCGATCATCATAAGGTCCGGGTAACAAATTTGAGTCATTAACATAAATTGGAACCTTTGAATCTAACCAAGAAACACCTCTATTCATTGGGGGATTAGGAATGTAAGCCCAGTATGTATGATTCTCAGCATTTACCTGAGTGCTTATTAGTGCAAGCATAGCAAGAAACAAAGTAGATGGTGACGCCGAACCAGTTGTTCTCCCTCTTGGGTAAGCT
>NW_005330879.1:0-243 GCF_000412655.1 Myotis brandtii | reverse complement strand
AGCACCTGTAGGTGCCCCGGTGGGCTGAGGTCACAGGACTCATGGAGAAGTCTGCCTGGAACTGCCCAGATCCGTGCATTGATCTATGACACAGGGGATATCAGCTGCCCCCTCCTTGGACAGAAGGAAAGTGTCCCTCAGGCTCTGTGACTGACACAGCAGGGTCACCTTCTCTTCTGAGGCCTCCCTGGGGCCTGGCTGCAAGGAGAGTGAGGGTCTGTCAGGCAGGTGTCCTAGAGAGAG
>NW_005330878.1:0-259 GCF_000412655.1 Myotis brandtii | reverse complement strand
GGGGATTAACTACTTCATCAAGGTGGAGTGTCCGCAAAAGGGGTGCTCATGCAGATGTGGGGGGAGGGAGAACTTATAGGAGCCAAGACAGGGGTGCTTAAGGGGGTTCCTGTAGCCTTGGCTGGTGTGGCTCAACAGACAGAGCGTCAGCCTGCACACCAAAGGGCCTCGGGTTTGATTCCTGATCAAGGGCGGGTACCTGGGTTGCAGGTTGGATCCCTTGCCTCAGTTGGGGCACATGCAGGAGGCAATCAGTTGA
>NW_005330877.1:0-212 GCF_000412655.1 Myotis brandtii | reverse complement strand
ATCTTTATTGTTGAGAGTATTACAGATGTCCTCCTTTGTTCCCCCCACTGCCCCCTCTACCCGGTTCCCACCCCACTCCCGGCCTTCACCACGCTACTGTCTGTGTCCATAGGTAAGATCTTTGGTTAATCCCTTCCCATGCTCTGCCCCTCATCACCCTTTCCTCTGAGTTCCGTCAGTCTGTTCCATGCTCCCATGCCTCTGATTCTATT
>NW_005330876.1:0-333 GCF_000412655.1 Myotis brandtii | reverse complement strand
ATATGCATGCATATAAGTCCTTTGGTTGAACTCTTACAAGAATGTTCTTTACTAGCATTTTTAGGAGAAATGATTTGCTTCTTATAACAGAAGACCTTTCAGATAATTATCTATGCTTATTTCTAATGAAAATTGATGGAGGCTAAGACCAGCAGGTCATAATAAATGCAAGAAGTCCTCAGAAGGCTGATAGACTTTGATATTCAGCAGGACTGAGAATTAGCATTGTATTACCCTGCTGTTGGCTGAATAGCTGAAGGCAATCCCCTAAGCTGATAATCCTTTATTATTTACCAAACCTTACCATTGATGTCTGTTTGCTTTGCCAAAGGG
>NW_005330875.1:0-338 GCF_000412655.1 Myotis brandtii | reverse complement strand
GTGTCCCGTGTGTGACCCGGGGCAGGGCCCCAACCCCCGGATCCGCCCTGCCCTGTGTGCGACTGAGAGTGGCACCCCAACCCCCCGATTGGCCCTGCCCTGTGCAGGACAGGGTGTGGCGCCCCAATCCCCTGATCGGCCCTGCCCTATGCGCGACCGGGGGTGGCACCCCAACACCCTGATCGGCCCTGCCCTGTGAGTGACCCAGGGAGGCGGGGCAGGCACCTAGGGATAGGCCTGCCATCTGCCACCCAGGCAGGCACGTAGGGATCGAGCCTGCCATCTGCTACCTGGGGAGCAAGCTTAAGCCAGCAGGTGGTTATCTCCCGAGGGGTCCC
>NW_005330874.1:0-219 GCF_000412655.1 Myotis brandtii | reverse complement strand
ACAGAGAATAATGGATTCATGTTGGAGGAGGGCTCTATGGATGCCATGGACCATCAGGGAGACACGCAAGTGGTCCTAGAGCCAATGAAACCCAAGCCCTCGCTGGAGGCAGAAATGACAACACTGACGCTGTCCGACTTCAGGCGCATCACGGGAGGCAGGCTCTTTAGAAAAGACAATGATGCTGGAACCATAGGAGGCAGCAGGACAAGAGCAAGA
>NW_005330873.1:0-222 GCF_000412655.1 Myotis brandtii | reverse complement strand
ACACTCTAAAACCATGAACTCTTTGGGTGCTCATAGCTACCTATGAGGAAGTCCTATTAATTATCTCATTTTACAAGTGAAAAAACTAAGACAGAAATGTCAGGAACTTGTCTAAGTTACACAGCCAACAAGTGTCAGAACTGACAAACAGACTGAATCAGGCCGGCTTTAGTACCTATGTTCATAAACCCTCCATCAGTACTTCTCAAACATCCAAGAACT
>NW_005330872.1:0-357 GCF_000412655.1 Myotis brandtii | reverse complement strand
CACACACTAATACACACACATACACACACATATACACACACACTATTACATACACATACACACATATACACACACACTATTACACACATACACACACATATACACACTATTACATACACATACACACACATATACACACACACTATTACACACACATACACACACATACACACACATACACACACACTAATAAAGAGCTAATATGCTAATGGTCGGGACGCCATAATGGGTAACGACCAGACTATTAGCATATTAGCTGGGGCGTTGCTCCGGAGACGGGGCGGAATGGGGGAGACGCCCGGAGAAGGAGGGACCAGCCCGAGGTGACTGGAGGGGCTGAGGGCGGGGCTTGAAGCG
>NW_005330871.1:0-219 GCF_000412655.1 Myotis brandtii | reverse complement strand
AAGAACACCACCCGGCTTGGTTAGGAACAGGAACGACGAAATCCATCACTAGCGCTATTGTTGACCATCTGGCCACCACAAATCACGTGATTGACCCGACCAACGCTTTTTCAGTCGTTTACCGAGTCACTGGCAATCAACCCATAGCGGTTAAACTCCGCCTATTGGCAGCTGCAGAAGCCGTGGCGATTCGCTTACGCAATCCCGTGCTGTGTCGCC
>NW_005330870.1:0-202 GCF_000412655.1 Myotis brandtii | reverse complement strand
TGGTTAGGCACCGGAACGACAAAATCCATCACTAGCGCCATTGTTGACCATTTGGCCACCACAAATCACGTGATCGACCCGAACAACTCGTTTTCAGTCGTTTACCGAGTCACTGGCAATCAACCCAAAGCGGTGAAACTCCGCCTATTGGCAGCTGCAGAAGCTGTGGCGATTCGCTTACGCAATCCCGTGCTGTGTCGTC
>NW_005330869.1:0-519 GCF_000412655.1 Myotis brandtii | reverse complement strand
TAGTCACTCTGTTGCTTTAAAACTCAATGGCAGCCTCAGGCAGCAATGTCAAAGGAGAGAGGAATTTTTGTAAAACTATCTGAGTGCAACCATCTCTTCTGATGCACTGAGTGAACAATGGTTCTGCTTCTCTCAGAATCTCATTCAATTGTCTGTTGCTTATCGAGACCTGGGAGAGGCGTGTTCCTCTCATCCAGCATTGGTTTAGAGAAAAAAGCAGGCAGGATTCCTCTAATAAAAGCTTGATGTGGAAAGCAGTAACTGCTTCCGGTGGAGAAATCACTGGGAGAACCTCTGTAGGGTCCCTGGTGACAATCTACGTTCGCCATGACCGTCATACGGAGGAGAGGAAGGAATGTGTGACCTACAGCCTCGCTGTCCATCTCGGCATGTGACTGCCGTCAAACAACGTGACCTCTCTGAACTTGTGTCCTGCTCTGAACTCGTACGATGGAAAAACTGATCTGCTAGAGAGAGACATAGTTAGAACTGAGAAAACCTATGTAAGGTGTCGAGCAT
>NW_005330868.1:0-228 GCF_000412655.1 Myotis brandtii | reverse complement strand
GTCCGGCCAATCGGAACTGAGCAAGATGGGCTGGACACAACCTGGAGCCCTCCTGCAGTCCCTCCCCAGCTGGCCAACCTCCCGTGTTCCTCCCCGGCCCCTATCGTGCACCAGTGGGGTCCCTTAGCCTGGCCTGTGCCCTCTTGCAATCTGACATCCCTCGGGGGATGTCAGAGAGCAGGTTTTGGCCGATGGCAGAATGACCGGTCGCTATGACGTGCACTGACC
>NW_005330867.1:0-966 GCF_000412655.1 Myotis brandtii | reverse complement strand
TCCTGAAAACCAAGAAAATATATGGAGGATTATCAAGTATCTTGAGGCAATTGCTGCTAGACTCTGATTGCCCTCTAGATCCCCAAGGGCATATCGCTTCCTTTCACCTCAATAAAATTTGCCCCTATGCTTAAAATTCTCCCACACCTGTGCTCTTTGAAATTCATTTCTTGCAACACCACCAGAACCCATTTTCACAAGCAATATAAGTAGCATTATTTCAGGATTACATATTTTGCTTGTTCTGCTTTCCCTCAATTTCAGATAATAGTTAAGATTTATGTCACCATATATTTTATATACGTGATTATAGTATTACATTATCTTCTTTTAACACATTTTTGAAGTAGATGCATCACTTCTTCATATTAAAGGTGAGTGAATTTATTACAGAGAGATTAAAAATTCTCAAAGTCATGTAGTCATTTAATGGTGGCATCTGAATTCAAACTCAGGCAGTATCAGTCAAGAGCTGGATGGAGAGTATCAAAGAAAAATTGCACCGGACTAGTTAAACAGACAAGAAAGACTTGATTTAACACCATTACAATAGGGGAGAGAGACTGAACTCAACTTCCCTGAAACAAAAGACAGGAGAGTTTTTAAAGTGTTGGAATGAGCTAGGGGAAATGTGCTGGGAGATGTGGAGAGGTTTGCTCATTGGCATTCATCTAAGTCTGGTTTCTGTCCGCCCACAGAGACCTGGAAACAGAGGCATTATTTTTATTGATGATTGCATTTCAAGGGGATGACTACCAGGTCCTGGAGAAAGACTTTCCTTAGTTGTAAAACTGTCAGGGGACTTGGAAAAGATTTACATCTCAGAGGGACATAGAAAGAATTTAAAATGGCATATTACCAATTTCAAATAAAGTACATGCTCCCAGAAATAAAAGGTTAGGGGACCATGATCAGAAAGAAACCTGTATAAAATTTAGTTAAGCTGATGGGAATATTAAGATCAGC
>NW_005330866.1:0-256 GCF_000412655.1 Myotis brandtii | reverse complement strand
TTTTTCTTATCTAGCTAACCTATTCACATTTAAAAAACTTAACTGAAATACCACCTACCCTAGGAAATCCTCTTTGAACAAATCTCTTTACAATCTATATTAAGTATTTTCATAGTACAACATTCTTTTTCTTTAGCAGCAACTTAGAGTGGATGCAATCTGCTTCTCATTCTTGCCTCTGCATTATTTCTTGTTGCTCTTGTAATAGCAAAGTTCATTCAATTTACATTTGCCCTTCAAGGGCTTATATTTGGTT
>NW_005330865.1:0-227 GCF_000412655.1 Myotis brandtii | reverse complement strand
CGCCTCCAAGTTCCTGCCCTGATGCCAGACAATCCAGCTCCTCCTCGTACGTGTCTGTGTTCCCCAAAGCCTCACCCTGGTGCTGGAGCTCAGAGGAAGCGGGACTTTGTAAGTTCAGTCCGTGGTGCCGGCCTGTGTGTCAGTGAGCCCCAATCCACACTGGTTTTTACAGCCCGTAGTTCTTCCTGCCTGTGGGGACTTCTCTTCCCAGCTCTGGGACCCTGGGC
>NW_005330864.1:0-357 GCF_000412655.1 Myotis brandtii | reverse complement strand
TATATATATATATAATTCAGCCATGAAAAAAAGAAGAAATTCTACTTTAAGGGCATAATGTTAAGTGAAATATGCCTCATAAATAAATATTGCATGGTTTCTCTTATATGTGAAATACTAGAGGTCCAGTGCATGAAATTTGTGCACTCAGAGGGGTCCCTCAGCCGGGCCTGCATCCTTTCACAGTCCGGGAGCCCTCAGGGGATATCTGACTGATGTCCACTCGGGCCTAAGCCAGCAGTTGGACATCCTTAGCACTGCTGCAGAGGCAGAAGAGGCTCCCACCACTGCTGCTGGGCTCACCAGCTATGAGCCCGGTATCTGGATGAGCGGCGCTCCCCCTGTGGGAGCACACTG
>NW_005330863.1:0-667 GCF_000412655.1 Myotis brandtii | reverse complement strand
GAGGGACTTTCCCCTCCAGTGCACAAATTTTTGTGCAGCGGGCCTCTAGTATGGAAATAAGTGCCTGTAACTTTTAACATCTAATACTGTGAAATGTGCAAGAGCAATATTTCTAATTTAATTATTCTTAGATCTAAGGAGAGTTAAAATAATTCAGTCTGATTGCAACAAAGGGTGACGACTGCATTCAGATAGAAAGGCTGAGGATTGTAGACAATAATACTAGAAGTTTAATAAATCTCAAAGAGGAAACGTAATTAATTCAATTTTATAAGTCACAAAAGTCACAAGAGTTCTCCATGATACCCATGATTAATTTTCAATCCTTCAATGTGTTTGGTAGAGCAAATTATAATAATCTCTGAGGGACAACTATTTATTATCAAATGTACACACAGGTTAAATCCTTCTTCTAAACTTTTCTTCTAAATAAATAGGACAATGAGAATATTAACATACTGTCAATGTCAATATTGGAACATAGATTTTCATATATGTCTATTTTTAATGCCAGAATATAATCATGGGATTAAAATGTAATTTATAAAATATATTCATATTTTATATGCTCTGGTGTAGTGAGAAATATTCTAGTCTCAGGAATGACACACTATTTGCATAATTTTTAGTAAGTCCTGTATCTTAAAAATAAGAAGACTTAGGTAGT
>NW_005330862.1:0-272 GCF_000412655.1 Myotis brandtii | reverse complement strand
GGACCTGAGGCTGCACCCCTTGCTTGGCGGGGCTTGACGGGGGACCTGAGACTGCGCCCCCCACCCGGCGGGGCTTGACATGGGACCTTAGGTTGTGACCCCCGCCTGGCGGGGCTTGATGGGTGGGGCCAGCCGGGTCTGGATCTCTCCCAATGGGGTTGGGGCCAGCCGGGTCTGGGTCTCGTGTGATTTCAAGGTACACGCACATGGGTGGGGACTTGACTCTGGGTCCCGCGGCGAGCCCCAGACTCTGACAGGAGGAAGATTTTCAT
>NW_005330861.1:0-220 GCF_000412655.1 Myotis brandtii | reverse complement strand
GACCCCTCGGGTGATGTCCGACTGCCAGTTTAGGCCCCATCCTTGGGGGATCGGGCCTAAACTGGCAGTCGGATATCCCTCTTGCAGTCCGGGGTCGCTGGCTCCTAACCGCTTGCCTGCCTGTTTGCCCCTAACTGCCTCTGCTTGCCTGCCTGATTGCCCCCTAACTGGCCCCCCGTTGGCCTGGTCCCCCACCAGCCTGGTTGCCCCCTAACTGCCC
>NW_005330860.1:0-487 GCF_000412655.1 Myotis brandtii | reverse complement strand
TCTATGTCATTTATTTCCACTCTGATCTTTATTTATTCCTTCATTCTGCTTACTGTGGGCTTTTCTTTTTGCTCTCTTTCTAATTCTTTCAGTTGTAGGGTTAGATATTTTATTACCATTATTTCTTGTTTGTTGAGGTAGGCCTGTAGAGCTATTAACTTCCCTCTCAGGATTGCTTTCACTGTGCCCCATGGATTTTTGATTCTTGTGTTTTCATTGTTGTTTGTTACCAGGATGCTTTTTTCTTCTATGATCTCTTTGGTAACCTAGTCATTGTTTAATAGAATGTTATTTAGCCTCCAAATGTTTGATTTTTTTACATTGTTTTTACCTGTAGTTGATTGCTAATTTTATGCCATTGTGATCTGAAAAGATGCTTGATATGATTTCTATCTTCTTGAATTTGAAGAGACTTTGTCTGTGTTCCAATATGTATTATATCTTTGAAAGTGACCCATGTGCACTTGAGAAGAATATATATTCTGTA
>NW_005330859.1:0-239 GCF_000412655.1 Myotis brandtii | reverse complement strand
AGTAAAGGCCATAACAAGAGATAAAGAAGGCCACTACGTAATACTAAAGGGAGCAATTAAACAAAAACATATAACTTCGGTAAACCTATATGCACCCAATACGGGAGTACCCAAATACATCAAACAACTTCTGGAAGATATCAAGGGAGAGATCAATAGCAATAGCAATAGTAGGGGACTTTTAATACTCCATTGCTACCATTAGATAAATCCTCTAAACAAAAAATCAGCAAAGAAAC
>NW_005330858.1:0-253 GCF_000412655.1 Myotis brandtii | reverse complement strand
TTTTTTAAGTCTGTGTTGTTGAAAGTATTACATCTGTCTCCTTTCTCCCCTGTTCACCTCTCCCAGCCCACCCTGCCCCTTGAATAAAGTTTTATTAGACATAGCTGTGCCCCGTTGCCTGCAGGCTGCGGTGGCCGCTTTGTGCTTCTGTGGCCGAGCCGAGTGGCTGCACAGAGCCTGCCGTGAAGCCGTGAGCACCGAGGATCTGGCCCCTCAGGCAGCTTGCTGACCTCTGCTCTGGGGGTCAAGTTGT
>NW_005330857.1:0-216 GCF_000412655.1 Myotis brandtii | reverse complement strand
AGTCCATCAGCCCTGCAGGAGAAGAAGGGGGTGGCTGAACCCCCACGGACTGCCTGACCCAGGGTGTGCAGCATTTGCAAGAGCTGGGAGCCTCTGGCTTGCCAGCCTGCCTCAGAGTGGAAGGTGGCAGGCCCGCCTGCCACCTCCTCAGTTCAAACATCTTAACGTGCCAGGGGTGTGGGGCTTCCTTGTCCATCCTTCCCCTGGCCACCACAG
>NW_005330856.1:0-420 GCF_000412655.1 Myotis brandtii | reverse complement strand
CGGCTGTAATCAGGCTGGAATGGCTCTGAAGGTCCCACGCCAGCAAACCGCAGCCTTCAATTTAAAAACGTGGAATCAGCCCCGGCCGGTGTGGCTCCATGGATAGAGCGACGGCCTGCGGACTGAAGGGTCCCGGATTTGATTCCGGTCAAGGGCACGTACCTCGGTTGCAGGCTCCTCCCCGGCCCAGGCCCTGGTCGGCGCTGGTGCAGGAGGAAACCCATTGATGTGTTTCTCTGACATAGATATTTCTGTCTTTCCCTCTCTCTTCCACTCTCTTTGAAAATCAATGGGAAGCCCCAGCCGGGTGGCTCAGTGGATAAAGCATCGGCCTGCAGCCAGAAAGGTCTGGAGTTCGATTCCGGTCAAGGGCACATGCCTTCGTTGCAGGCTTAATCCCCAGTAGGGGGCGTGCAGGAG
>NW_005330855.1:0-245 GCF_000412655.1 Myotis brandtii | reverse complement strand
CCGCAAGGCCTCCCAAACCCGGGATCAGTGGAGCCACGAGTCCTCCAGGCACCGGGATCAGCGGAGCCGCAAGGCCTCCCAGCACCGGGATCAGTGGAGCAGCGAGGCCTCCCAAACCCAAGATCAGCAGGGCCGCAGGGCCTCCTGGCACTGGGATCAGCGGAGTAGCGAGGCCTCCTAGCACCGGGATCAGCAGAGCAGTGAAGCATCACTGCCCTGGTGCCAAGCGGAGCCATGAGGCCTCC
>NW_005330854.1:0-217 GCF_000412655.1 Myotis brandtii | reverse complement strand
TTTTTTCTTTCCTTCTAGTAGTGGAGCTTCCACTCAACCAGCTTTCCCGTGGTTTTGGATGATTGTTGTTTTATCTTTTAGTTGTAGTTTTGATATGGTTGTGAGAGGCAGCAAGTACAGGTGTTTACCTATGCCACCATCTTGGTTCTCCCCCCCAGACATTGAGCTTTATTTTTTTTATCCAAATGACTAACTGGTTTTCCCAGCATTGATTATT
>NW_005330853.1:0-251 GCF_000412655.1 Myotis brandtii | reverse complement strand
ATCATTTTTTCTTTGGCTGGTTCCCATGTTACCTATGGAAATGGAAAGCAATGAAAACAATAGGAATGGACATTTTAAATATCTACTTCATTTAAAGTGAATGAAAACTATCACCGCGTGACTTTGGGATGAATAAGACAAAATGAGCGAACTGTCTAGGGAATGTTCATAAACTTTGAGGTCATAAAGCAGAGAGCTCTCTCCCTGCTGCGGACTCTAGGACAGTGATGGTGAACCTTTTGAGCTCGGCG
>NW_005330852.1:0-209 GCF_000412655.1 Myotis brandtii | reverse complement strand
ATAAATGGGTGCTGGATTTTATCAAGTGCTCTTTCTGCCTCTATTGATATCATCAAGTGGTCTTTATCCTTTATTTTGTGTATGTGGTGCATCACATTTCTGATTTGTGGATATTGTACCAACTTTGCATCCCTAGAATAACTCCCACTAGATCATGGTGTATGATCTTTTTAATGTATTGTTTGCTAAATATTTATTTTATTTTATTT
>NW_005330851.1:0-225 GCF_000412655.1 Myotis brandtii | reverse complement strand
TGCCTAAGCCCCGCCCCCATCCGGGACCCCCATGTGCCGCCTAAGCCCCACTCCCATCCGGGACCCCCGTGTGCTGCCTAAGCCCCGCGAGCCTAAGCCCCGCCCCCAGCCGGGACCCCATGGTGATCAGTGAGCAGGAAAGGGCGGCCTACAGACAGCCCCCATGTGTGCCTGCTGCTGGATCACCACGGCGATCCCAGAGCAGGAAAGGGCGGCCTGCAGGCA
>NW_005330850.1:0-216 GCF_000412655.1 Myotis brandtii | reverse complement strand
TGGTGGTGGTGAGACTGGTGGTGATGATGATGGTGATAATGATGGCGACGATGGTGATGATGATGGTGATGGTGATGATGATGACATTGACATTGATGATGATGGTGGTGATGATGATGGTGGTGATGATGATGGTGATGACAGGGTGATAGTAACACTTATACAGAACTCCCTGGTCGAAGCCTTTGAATACATTAACTCATTTAGTTCTCATAA
>NW_005330849.1:0-453 GCF_000412655.1 Myotis brandtii | reverse complement strand
CAACCCCTGGAGGGGGTTATCAGCACTGGCGCCAGGCCAGGTCTCACAGCCCCCATCCCAACACACAGGGCTTTTTGCAAAGCCCGCGGAAGTCTGATCCATACATGGGGGACAAAGAAACCAAAGGGGATAAAGAGAAAGCTTCCTCCATATTGGTTTGCTCGGCATTTGGAAACAGGTTCCCCTGAGTCATGGTACTAGTACATCTGGAAATAAATGGGTTTTTCCTGTATCTCCAGGGACTCCTGTGTGTGTTTTTCGGCCGCCTGGTAAATTTGGTAACACCATAGCTGTGGCTTTGAAGAAGCAGGGGGAGCATGACTCGGGAATTCGGATTCTAGTTAAGGTGGGATGATTACTCTACAGATTGTCCGAGGATTCCTGGGTGTGTTGTGCAAGTGACCTCTGATCTTGCGCTCACCCTGCCATTGTGGGGTAAGGTTGGGGTTCTCC
>NW_005330848.1:0-373 GCF_000412655.1 Myotis brandtii | reverse complement strand
CAAAAGGGTGACTTATATGGTATGTGAGTTATCCTATGTAAGAAAAGCCTAATATGCAAATCGACCAAATGGTAGAACAACCGGTAGCTATGACGTGCACTGACCACAGGGGGCAGATGCTCAGCGCAGGAGCTGCCCCCTGGTGGTCAGTGCACTCCCACAGGGGGAGCACCCCACTCAGCCAGAAGCTGGGCTCACGGCTGGTGAGCCTTTCCTGCTTCCGCGGAAGCGCTAAGGATGTCTGACTGCTGGCTTAGGCCCACTCTCTAGTCAGACATCCCCTGAGGGCTCCTGGACTGAGAGGGCACAGACTATTACCAAAAGAAAAATACTGGAGCAATAACCTAGTACTGGAGAGGACTTCAAGATGTCA
>NW_005330847.1:0-501 GCF_000412655.1 Myotis brandtii | reverse complement strand
ATTATTTTACTCTATTTCAATTTTTCCTTTATGCCAATACTTTCTTCCTCACTTTTTTTCCTTTTTCATCCTGTTTCTCTTACCCTGTTCCTGCTTTAGTTTTTCTCTATCCTTTCTTTTTACTCCCTGTTAAAAATTGATCTTACTGAAATATCTAATTTCCTCTTCCCTACTCCAAGTCTATACACACTTCTCTTTTCTCTTTCTTCACTAGCCAAAATTTATTTCCCTTTTTTCCCCTTCTGTCTTGGGGCTGTTGTTTGTTTGATTGTTTGTTTTTTTTAATTTTAAAAAAATTATGCTTCTGTTTTTCCTCTCCTTGCTTGTTCTCTTCTTCTATTAATAGCTTAAATAGTTTCAGTCACCAACTCAGGCCTATCTACTCTCTATTCTCCATTACCAAAATAGATGAATACATAGATAGATTAAATATAGGGAGAATTATATATATATAATTTTCTTTAATATATATATTTTAATATATATATATTTCCACTTTTT
>NW_005330846.1:0-1292 GCF_000412655.1 Myotis brandtii | reverse complement strand
GTGGGGGCAGGAGGGATATGGGAAATCTCTATGCCTTCCTCTTAATTTCGCTGTGAACCTAAAACTGTTCCAAAAAAAGGTAAATTATTTTTAAAAAATTCATCAAGACAATTTAATCAAGCCCTTGTCTGTTAGTTCTTGCTCTACTGACTCATCATATCAAGTACGGACAACATAAAGAGGACCATGACATGTTCTTGAAATACCCATGGGTTTGCCTGGAGGAAGAGGTGGTGCCATGGTTAGTCATAAGTACTACGACCTTTCCCCCAGAGCGGCCGAGCAGTGGCAAATGTCTAATGCTGTTTCACAAGAGATGCTGTGGCCCAATCGAGAATGAGTCCTCCCACAAGAGAGACGTTTGCAATCCACGAAGAATGGTCCTTGCTTGTGCACAGCAGAGAATGCAAGCAGTCACAGTGAGTCACAGAAGTCGGGCATCCAGCCAGGGCACATGAGTGCATAGGACCAAGGAGAAAAGACAGAAGTCATGGCCAGGGTGGTAAGGAACAGACTGACAGCACTTTATAGAACCAAGAGTTGACAGTCTCATCACCTCATATGAGACTCTGGACTCTGAGATGCTTCCCTTCTTGCTCTTGGTACCCCTCTCGGTGAAACAGTCCTGTGCCCCTTATGATCCTACATCTTTCCTAAGAAAGTTCCAATAAGAGGATGTGCCTATGAGAACATGGCAAACAACTTCATTTTAAAGTTTTCTGTAATCTCTCAGGCTAACTTGTTAAATCAGCTTGCCCTGAACTTGGGTATAGCAATACCTTCATACTCTACAAAACCTGTCCCTTCAGCTCTACATATTAATAAAAGAGTTGCCACTAAAATGATGTCTTTCTTCGAGAAAGAAGAAAAAAATATCGGTAAAACCCTATTGGGCAAGATTCTCTTTTTTCATTTTATTGCCTTAATTCTACATTCAGACTTTTTTGGGCCCTACCCTGTTCCAAAGTCTTCCAAGCCTACACTGAAATGAAATAACCATATCTCCAGCCAAAACTGCTGACTCTTCACCATCAGTTTATTTTCCTCATAATTTCCATTTTGGTATCTTAGAATCCAGATTACTCCCTCTACTCTTCAAAGTCCTGAATTTTGGTTTTTTTCCTGAGAGTACCTCAAATGACATCCAAACATTAGGACTATCTGTTAGGTATATCTTCCTGGGAGGTGTTTCCCTTTCCTGCCCTCAAAGGCTCATGGATGTCTGATCTACAAGCATGAAATCCCACATACTAGTTAGTACACAGCATCTAACCAGGGGCCACTTCGTAGTG
>NW_005330845.1:0-808 GCF_000412655.1 Myotis brandtii | reverse complement strand
CAATAAGAGTAGGAAACTTTAATACCCTACTAACATCAACAGGTAAGTCATTCAGACAGAAAATCAATAAGCAAACATTAACTTTAAACAAGACATTACATTAGGTGAACTTAACATGTGGAACATCCCATCCCAAAGCAACAGAATACACATTCTTTTCAAGTACATTTGAATACTATTAGGTCTAAATATTTAGAAGTGATAAATTAAGCTAGTAAACTGCTATAACTTTTATCCTCCTACCTTGGCAAATATACCATCATAACATCCTGAACGTCTGTGTTATACATTGGAATTCTGGAAGTTATTAGAATTCCAGGCTAGAAATGTGACAGTGAGGAGAGAGCCAGTCCTTATCCCATCGCACAATTTCCACTTTTCTCACTCCTGGCTCCCTGGTCAGTCCGCCTTCCTCTCTTTGGAAGCAATGCTAACATTTGCCCCCTGGCCATCCCACCTCAGATCTGCCCAGAGTCATGGTCTATCCTTTAGGGCATAAACTCAGGGAAGAGACCCATACAGGTACTGGAAGGGCTGTGGGCTATTTGTCCAGGGAATTTGGGAGATCAGACATCAGTAGCATGGTCCACAAGGAGGAAGCATGGACTCCAGTGAGTTTTACCCCTTGGCCACATGGACTACTGACCAGTGCAGAAGATCAGGGAGCCCCAGACCGGAGCCCTCTAAAGAGCAGAGCTCAGAACAGATATGCTACAGGCCTGGATCCAAGGGTACTGAAGGGAAGCCACATGTCTCCATCATGAGAGCATAGTCTTTGTAGTCCATGGAGGCTGAAGTTGAATCTGTT
>NW_005330844.1:0-214 GCF_000412655.1 Myotis brandtii | reverse complement strand
TGATTGCCCCCTAACTGCTCCCCTGCCGGCCTGATCGATACCTAACTGCTCCCCTGCTGGCCTGATAGTCCCCAAATACCCTCCCCTGCCAGCCTGATGGCCCCCAACTGCCCTCCCCTGCTGACCTGATGGCCCCCAAGTGCCCTCTTCTGCCGGCCCGATGGCCCCCAACTGCCTTCCCCTGCCAGCCCGATCGCCCACAACTGCCCTCCCC
>NW_005330843.1:0-300 GCF_000412655.1 Myotis brandtii | reverse complement strand
TTGTCACTAAAAATAAAATTGAGATCTGCAAATGTAAATTTAGGAATCTCCTAAAAGAGGAGAAAGTTGAGATTATGAGAACTGGTTTTACCACGGACTGGAAACGTTAATGGGAAGATACGGGAACATAATGAATAGAAATAAGAGAGATCAAATTATGACTTGATAGAGCAGAAAAATTAAGGGAAACTTATTTTAGAATCAGAATCTCCAAGTTACTCAATACGCTATGGAGAGACCACCTAAGCATTCTAGTATAGGATAAGTCTTAAATATGGAATCCCAAACCCTCTGTGGCAT
>NW_005330842.1:0-201 GCF_000412655.1 Myotis brandtii | reverse complement strand
GTTTTCTTTCTAGACAAGGGCTTCATTAAATCATTTTTGTAGCTTATGCAGTCTTTTTTTTAAATCCTCACCTGAGAATATGTTAATGATTTTAGAGAGAGATGAATGGTGGGGGGCAGAAGGGTAGGGAGAGAAACATCTATCAGTTGCCTCTGTGATGTTCCGGGAAGATGGAACCCCCAACCTACGTTTGGGTCCTGA
>NW_005330841.1:0-295 GCF_000412655.1 Myotis brandtii | reverse complement strand
TTTTTTTCAAATAGCTGACATGCTGCATAAATAGAAAGTTTGTGTAGTTTATTTTTAAATAAACAATACACCATGTGAACTTTGATTTATTATGTAATCTATCTCTTTCTATCTCTCCCTGCTATACATAATTCAGATCCACATAGAACAGTTTCTATACCATTAATATTTCCAGCTCTTTTTGGCTTTAAGGCTATGATCATTTTTAAATGCTTCAAATATATGCAATCCATCATTAATATTAGTGGCATCACTGCATTAAAGTATAATGTCTGGGAGTTCATAACTTGGCACA
>NW_005330840.1:0-403 GCF_000412655.1 Myotis brandtii | reverse complement strand
TACATCATCTGTATATTACATTGTGTGCCCACCACCCGAAATCAAATATTTCATCACCATACACTTGACCATCTCTACTCTTCACTATCCCCCTGCACTCCTTTCATTCTGGTAACCACCATTCTGTTGTCTGTGTCTATGAGCTTTTGTTTTTTTGTTTGTTCATTTGCTGCTTTCAGTTTTATATTCCACATATGTGTGAAATCATATGGTTCTTGAATTTTTCTGTCTGATTTATTTCACTTAACATGATATTCTCAAGATTCATCCATGCTGTAAATATACAGATGATGTATTATAGAATTGTACACTTGAAACCTATATACTTCCTGTCCCATCAAAGTATACATTTAAGATTTATGGGAGCTCTGTCATGTGTTCATCCTGTTACAATGTTCTAGTT
>NW_005330839.1:0-238 GCF_000412655.1 Myotis brandtii | reverse complement strand
CTCAGGGTGTCTGGTTATGTAGCTCTCTCTCTCCTTTGTTGACTTAAAGGCACCAAATACAACACAACAAGACACAACACACAGGGCACCAAACAAAAATGTATTCATGATAGTAATAACGTTAAATAAAGGTGAGCACCAGAGAAAAGAGAATTGGGGGATAGAAAAGAGTGCATAAATGATATGGAGAAAAGGAAAAATGTAAGAGAGAAAAGAAAGAGAATAAAAAAAGGGGGGG
>NW_005330838.1:0-252 GCF_000412655.1 Myotis brandtii | reverse complement strand
ACACCAAACTTTCCATTTCTCTTCTAAATTAGTTTTTCCCCATCTCAACACTCTCATATGGCTATTCTCCCAGTTGCTCAGAACAACGACAAAAAAAACCTGATGATCTTTTCATTCCTCTCTATTACTTGAGGCCCAGTGCACGAAAATCCTGCAGGGGGAGGGGTGAAAGGGGGGGCTCTTAGCCCGGCTTGAGCCCTCTCATAGTCTGGGGCCCCTCAGGGGATGTCCGACTGCCATGGAGGCGGGAGA
>NW_005330837.1:0-345 GCF_000412655.1 Myotis brandtii | reverse complement strand
AATACACAATGATAGTACATAGAAATGATTAGGAACCAGAACAAAACACTTGAAATACAAGTAAATAGCGCCATACTATCTTTATGGCCATTTACAATCACAGAGATTAGAGGCAGAAAGCTTTGAAATGAGGAGAATACTGGTAATCTTTACGATTCCGGCTAATTTATTTGGCATTTTTCCGAAGAAAGTGCTACCAAACATTAAGAATTGCTGTTCATAGAGCTCACTATTTGTGTATGAAGCCTTTAAATGAAGAGAATACAGTTTTTATTTACAAATGACGCTGAATAGGCTGGCGTTTTTTGAATGAAACACTTTAAATCCTGAAGATTCATGTATATA
>NW_005330836.1:0-577 GCF_000412655.1 Myotis brandtii | reverse complement strand
AAAAAAAAAATTAGCAAGTAAGTAACTCATTGAAATATCATTTAAAAGAAAGCCTTGCAGAGCTGCCTCGGTGGATGGAGCCAAGAGCTGAACTAAATCAATTCAACTGACGATATTGAGGTAGTTAGTCAAAGATCTTCATTTTATGTTGGCACCAGAACAGAAATACAGAACACAGCATCCAGATGGCAAGTCAATAGCATTATTGTCATTTTCCAGGGGGAAGAGTATAATGTGGTTTCTATAGAAACAAAGGAAATATTGGCGGGGGTGCTTTTTAAGACAACTTTGACCTCAAACCATAACCCAAATGTTACAGAAAATGTGAAATGTAGGGTCAGTCTCCAACATTAAATTCATTATTTAAAAATAACTAAATGACAAAGTGCTTCATAGGCATCAGATGTAGTTCTAAGTCCTTTACATATCCCAACTCATTTGATCAGTACAACCACCTTATAATAATAATAACATTATTATTATTTTAGTCTTATCATTACATCACATTACTAGAGGCCCAGTGCACGAAATGCATGCACCGGTAGGGTCCCTAGTGGCTGCCGGCTGCCGGCTGCCA
>NW_005330835.1:0-248 GCF_000412655.1 Myotis brandtii | reverse complement strand
TGGCTTTCTCGCGGAGCTGCTCGCCGGCACTCGGGGATGCAGAGACGCGGAGTCGCAGAGTCGCAGAGAGGCGAGGAGTCGCGGAGATGCCATGGCTGTTTGCTCCGCCCTGGTGATTCCCTGAGATCCCGCCCTACTCAATTTACATCCCTGCCCAAGCTGTGCCAGTGGCATGAAAGGAACCACATGTGCTTTTGCAGCTTAAACCAAAAAACTGCAGATTTCAACTCCTCGAACCCATAAGGGAC
>NW_005330834.1:0-276 GCF_000412655.1 Myotis brandtii | reverse complement strand
CCACACTGAGGCCCAGTTTCTTGTAATCTCTAAAATCAGTTTTAATGATACCCAGCTAAACTCATAATGTTAGAGTAAGATTAAATGTCACAAGGAATGTGAGACACTTAGCACAATGCCTGGGTCTTTATGGAGACTTCTAAAGTGCTAAAACTTGTTCCTCCTAAGGACCCTTGATCCTGGATCCCAAAACACATTCCAACAGATCAGAAGCTCAAGGGTACTTCAGACAAGTCCTATCCACAAGGCCTCTAAGAGTTCTGGGTAAGACTAGTA
>NW_005330833.1:0-270 GCF_000412655.1 Myotis brandtii | reverse complement strand
CTAAGAATGTCCGACTGCTGGCTTAGGCCCGCTCCCCGCCAGTCAGACCGCCCCTGAGGCCTCCCAGACTGTGAGAGGGCACAGGCTGGGCTGAGGGACACCCCCCCAAGTGCACAAATTTTGCGCACCAGGCCTCTAGTATATATATAAAAGCCTAACTGGCCGTTATGACCAGACGACTGGCCGGTAGCTATGATGTGCACTGACCACCAGGGGGCAAACACTAAATGCAAGAGCTGCCCCCTGGTGGTCAGTTCAATCCCACAGCCA
>NW_005330832.1:0-243 GCF_000412655.1 Myotis brandtii | reverse complement strand
TAGTGATGTGAGCATTTTTTCATATGTATCTTGGCCACCTGTATGTCCTCTGTAAAGAAGTATCTATTCATGCCCTTTGTCCATTTTTTAATTGGATTATCTGTCTTCCTGGTGTTGAGTTGTATGAGTTCTTTATATGATTTGGAAATTAACCCCTTATCAGATGTATTATTGGCAAATGTGTTCTCCCATAGAATGGGTTCCCTTTTCATTTTGATGATGGTTCCTTTTGCTGTGCAGAAG
>NW_005330831.1:0-239 GCF_000412655.1 Myotis brandtii | reverse complement strand
GCTGGGGGGGAGGGACCGCGGGAGGTTGGCCCCAGCATCAAGCTAACCAACGGCCAATTCCATGAGGAATCGGGCTCCCTCTTCCCGCCTGTCTGGGTCCAGGGTGCAGATGAACCAGATTTGGGGCTGTCAGGGCCCCAGCAGCAAGGTCTGGGTCAGTGCAAATCATACCTACCAGCTGGTCATCTGGTTTTTCCAGTCGTTCTGGTCATTTGGTCTTAACGGTCACTTAGGCTTTT
>NW_005330830.1:0-294 GCF_000412655.1 Myotis brandtii | reverse complement strand
CATGCACACTCACACGCATGTACAACTCACACGCATGTACAACTCACACGCATGCACACATGCATGTGCTCACACCTCACACATACATGCACACTCACACACATGCACACTCACACGCATGTACAGCTCACATGCACGCACACATACATGTGCTCACACCTCACACATACATGTACACCCACACACATGCACACTCACACGCATGTACAACTCACACACGCACACATGCATGTGCTCACACCTCACACATACATGCGCACTCACACACATGCACACTCACACGCATGTACAACT
>NW_005330829.1:0-338 GCF_000412655.1 Myotis brandtii | reverse complement strand
CTATATAATAAAGAGTGAATATGCAAATGTCCATCACACCATCACACCATCACATGATGATGGCTCAGACTCTCAACACTGGGGAGAGAGAAGTGGGGACCAGCCAGTCTGTGGCCCGGGAGAGGGACAAGCCGTCCACTCTATGGTTCTGGGCACCTGTGCCTGCAACCAGTCACAGCGAATCTGGCCAAGGTCCTCGTGCCTGGGGCCGGCCAAGGGAGGGAAACCCAGGTCCCAAGTGCCTGTGACCACCCAGAGGAGGGAGTACAGGGTCCCTGGTGAGGGGTGAGGCAGAGGTGGCTAGGGGTGATCAGGCCAGTAGGGGAGCAGTTAGGGGC
>NW_005330828.1:0-216 GCF_000412655.1 Myotis brandtii | reverse complement strand
CTTCTGATTGGTCCAAAATGTTATATATACTGCTGCATTTACACAATAAACTTGGATCTGCGTCACTGAACCGGTCTTCGGAGTCGGGCATGCTTCGTTAGGACTCCGTCGGCCTCACCCCCGAGGGACCCCCTGCTTCATGTGTGTGCCAATATAAATTGGATTAAGAGTTGTCTAGTATCATTCAAAAATAATGATTTAATATATAGTTATTCT
>NW_005330827.1:0-975 GCF_000412655.1 Myotis brandtii | reverse complement strand
CATAGGCAGCATAATGTCAGACATATTTAAGTCATTGGAAATTTAATGTCACACCCATTGTAACATCATAGGGAACATAATGCAAGGACATAGCTAAATCATAGCAAATGTAACGTCATAGCCATTGTGACGTCATAGCCATTGAAACGTCATAGCCGTTGTAATGTCCTAGCCATTGTGATGGCGTATCCATTGTGATGTCATAGCCATCATAACCTCAGAACAATTGTAACGTCATAGCCACTGTGATGGCATAGCCATTGAAAATTCGTAGCCTTTGTGATGTCATAGCCATTGTAAAGTCATAGCTACTATAATGTCATAGCCATTGTGATGTCATAGAAATTGTAACATCATAGCCGTTGTGGTATCATAGTCATTGTCAAGTCATATCAATTGTGACTTCATAGCAATTCTGGTGTCATAGCCATTGTAATGTTATAGCCATAATGGCATAGACATTGTGACATCACAGCGACTATAACATCATATATATTGTAATGTCATAGCCACTGTAGTTTCATAGACATTGGAATGTCATTGCCGTGTACGTCATAACCATCATGACGTCATAGATATTGTGATGTCATAGCCACTATAATGTCACAGCCATTGTAACATGATAGGCACTATAATGTCATAGAGATAGGAAAGTCATTGCCACTCCCTTGCAATAGCCATTGTGATGTCATAGCCATTGTGACATCGTAGCCCTTGTGATATCATAGTCATTGTGAAGTCATATCAATTGTGACTTCAGAGCAGTTGGGATGTCAAATCCATTGTAATATTATAGCAATAATGGCATAGCCATTGTGACATCATAGCCACTATAACATTATATCTATTGTAAAGTCATAGCTATTGTAATATCATAGCTCTTGTAATGTCATAGCCATTTTAACATCACATCCATCATAATTAAATAGCAACACTAGTGTCATAAACATTGTGCCTTCATAGCCATTGTGACAT
>NW_005330826.1:0-851 GCF_000412655.1 Myotis brandtii | reverse complement strand
GACACCTGAGCTGAGCTACAACACCTAAGCTGAGCTGGGACATCTCAGATGAGCTAGGACACCTGAGCTGAGCTGGGAAACCTGAGATGAGCTACAAAAGCTGAGCTGAGCTGGGACACGTGAGGTGAGCTACAACATCTGATCTGAGCAAGGACACCTGAGCTGAGCTGGGACACAAGAGATGAGCTACAACTCCAAAGCTGAGCAGGGACACCTGAGGTCACTTAAGAAACCTGGGCTGAGCTGGGACACATGTGCTGAATTAAGACACTTGAGTTTAGCTAGGACACGTGAGCTGAGCTACAACAACACCTGAGCTGAGCTGGGGCACCTGAGCTGAGTTGGGACCCCTGAGCTGATCTGTGATACCTGATCAGAGCTGGGTCACCTGAGCTGATGTTAGACACCTGAGAAGCGCTAGGACACTTAAGCTGAGCTACAACACCTGAGCTGAGCTGGGACACCAGACCTGAGTTGGGACATTTGAGCTGAGCTGGAATACCTGAGTTGAGCTAGGAAACCTGAGCTGAGCTACAACACCTGAGCTGAGCTGGGAGACATTAGATGAGTTGGGACACCTGAGCTGCTAGGACCCCTAAGCTAATCTAGGACACCCGAGCTCAGCTGGGACACCTGCCTGAGCTAGGATACCAGAACTTAGCTAGGACACCTGAGCTGAGATAAAACACCTGAGCTGTGATAGGACACCTGAGCTGAAATAAGACACCTGTGCTGAGCTAGGATACCTGAACTAAGCTGAATCACCTTTGCTGAGCTGAGACACCTGAGCTAAATTAAGACACCTGGGCTGAGCTGAGATACCTGAGCTGAAGTAAGACACCTGAGCTGAG
>NW_005330825.1:0-226 GCF_000412655.1 Myotis brandtii | reverse complement strand
TCTTCTGCACAGCAAAAGAAACCATCAACAAAACTACGAGAAAACCCACTGCATGGGAGAACATATTTGCCCATATTATCTCTAATAAGGGTATAATCTCCAAATTTTACAGGGAACTCATACAACTTAACAAAAGGAAGATAACCAACCCTATCCAAAAATGGGCAAAGAACTTACATAGACACTTTCCAAAAGAGGACATACAGAAAACCAAGAGACATATGAA
>NW_005330824.1:0-247 GCF_000412655.1 Myotis brandtii | reverse complement strand
ATCATCAACAAATCAACAAATGACAAGTGTTGGAGAGTCTGTGGAGAAAAGGGAACTCTAGTACACTGCTTGTGGGAATGAAGACTGGTGTAGCCATTGTGAAAAACAGTATGGAATTTCCTCAAAAAATTAAAAATGGAACTCCCATTTGACCCAGTGATTCCACTTTTAAAACTATATCCTAAGAAACCTGAAGCACTCATCAGAAATAATTTATTCACCATAGCAGCACAATTTATTATAGCTA
>NW_005330823.1:0-254 GCF_000412655.1 Myotis brandtii | reverse complement strand
TCAGACATCCCTCTTGCAGTCTGGAGCTCTTGCAGTCCGGGACCCCTCGCACCTTACTGCTTGCCAGCAGCGGAGGTGGGAGAGGCTCCTGCTACCGCCGCTGCACTCACCAGCCGTGAGCCTGGCTTCTGGCTGAGCAGCGCTCCCCCTGTGGGAGCACACTGACCACCAGGGAGCAATTCCTGTGTTGAGCGTTTGCCCCCTGGTGGTTAGTGCGTGTCATAGTGACCGGTCATTCTGCTGTTTGGTCAATT
>NW_005330822.1:0-1058 GCF_000412655.1 Myotis brandtii | reverse complement strand
GCAGAGAACGGAGTGGCAGTTATGTCTTTAGAGAACATAGGGAATTGTGAGGAGACTGCCAAGTCACGTCTGGGAGGAAGACCAGCCTTGTGCTGAGGAGACACTGGAGGGGCATGCTGAAACCGCCATCTCTGTTGGATTTCCAAAGAGGCACCAGATCAGCATGCTGTGAGCAAATGTCCTCCTCTGGACCTGGCCCCAGAATCTTCCACATCACAGAGCACCAGGGACCGACACTTCTCCCAGAGAATGGCACCATCCGCCTTTATCCCTCCTCCCAGGGAAGGTTCTAGAATTTCTGTACAGGAGGAGCTTAGGGCAGCGATTTCTATGGATGTATTCATCTGAAAACATCATCTACTTTTTAATTTTTCTTATATAGTTGGTAACAATCCTCTGGGCTCCATCCATTCACCCCTTCCTCCCTCCAACCTCTGGAAGCCACTGATCTTTTTACTGTTTTTGTAGTTTTGAATGTTCAGCACGTTATATACTTGAAATCATACAGTATGCTGCCTTTTCAAAAAGATTGTCTTCTTTCACTTAGTAGTAAGCATTTAATGTTCCTCCGTGTCTTCATCACTTGATAGCTAATTTCTATTTAGTCCTTAATAGCAGTCCATTGTCTGGACGTACCCCAGGTTTTTAATCCATTCACTTATTGAATGACATTTCGGTTGTTTCCAAGTTTTGACAATTATGAATAAAGCTGTTATAAGCATCCATGTGCAGGTGCTTGTGCGGACTAATTTAACTTTAAATGTAAATTTACCTGATTGTATGTGAATGTTTTCTCTGGCATTTCTGTAACTTTGGGATGTGGTACAAGAACCCCAAAGTGGATTCATGGTTTGTACACAATTCTGAACACCTGTTTATACAATCACTGTATCTTGATAACATAATAATTAATTTTAACATTATCTGCCTCATTTATAATAGGTCAATCCAAAGCCTTATATAAGTGCATGAAATTTGTGGAAGGGGGGGAGTGTCTCCTCAGCCCAGTCTGCACCCTCTCTAATCTGGGACCACTGGCTCCTAACTGCTCACCTGCC
>NW_005330821.1:0-276 GCF_000412655.1 Myotis brandtii | reverse complement strand
TAAGGAGGTAAAAGGCCTATACTCAGAAAACTACAGGGCACTGAAAGAGATAGAGGAAGACATAAACAGATGGAAGAACATATCGTGTTCATGGATTGCTAGAGTCAACATCGTTAAAATATCCATACTACCCAAAGCAATCTATAGATTTAATGCAATCCTCATTAAAATACCAACAGCATATTACACAGACCTAGAACACACTCTCCAAAAATTCATCTGTAATAAAAAAAAGACCATGAATAGCTGCAGCTATCCTGAGAAAGAAGAACAAAG
>NW_005330820.1:0-432 GCF_000412655.1 Myotis brandtii | reverse complement strand
GTCTTTATCTGGTTTTGGAATTATGGTAATGCTGGTTCCATAGAAAGATCTTGGAAGTATGCCTTCTTCTTGAATTTTTTTGGAATAGTCTGAAGAGGATAGCTTTTAGTTCTTCTTTGAATGCTTGGTAGTACTCTCCTGGAAAGCCATCTGGACCAGAGCTTTTGTTTGCTGGAAGATTTTCGATTGCTGCTTTAATTTCAACAGTAGTTATTGACCTGTTCAGGTTTTTTGATTCTTCCTGATTGAGTTTTTGAAGCTTGTATTTTTCTAGGAATATGTCCATTTCTTCAAGGTTGTCCCGTTTGAGTAGAGTTGTTTGTAATATTTTTTTTTATTTTTACAATCTTTGTATATCAGTGGGGTTAGTTGCTACTTCACCTCTTTCATTTATAATTTTGTTTATTTGGGTCCTCTCTCTTTACTTCTTGG
>NW_005330819.1:0-263 GCF_000412655.1 Myotis brandtii | reverse complement strand
TAAAAAAGCAATCCCATTTATCATCGCACCAAAAAAAATAAGATAACTAGGAATAAACTTGGCTAAGGAGGTAAAAGACCTATATGCGGAAAACTACAGGATACTGAAAAAGGAAATAGAGGAAGACATAAACAGATGAAAGACCATACCGTGTTCATGGATTGGTAGAATCAACATCATCAAGATGTCCATACTACCAAAAGCAATATATAGATTCAATGCACTTCCCAGTAAAATACCAATGGCATATTTCACAGACCTAG
>NW_005330818.1:0-240 GCF_000412655.1 Myotis brandtii | reverse complement strand
TAGCTTGCAGCTGGGGTCCGGCCAATCAGGCCTGGGCGAGAGGGCAGGACATGCCCTGGAGCCCTCCTGCTGGCCGGTCAACCTCCTGCTGGTCCCTTCCCAGCCAGCCATCCCCCATTGGCCCTGATTAGGACTGGGCGAAATGCCCTGATTGGCCCAATCACCAGCCAGGCGAGGGACCCCACCCATGCATGAATCCGTGTACCGGGCCTCTAGTATATACATAAGCTACTTCTCCTT
>NW_005330817.1:0-278 GCF_000412655.1 Myotis brandtii | reverse complement strand
TCAATAAAAAAAATATATATATATATTTTAAAAAAATACATGCACAAATGATTACTCACCCCCTCTCTACCCACCCAAATAATATACTGTTAATTCCACATAGTTTTCTTTCTCAAGAAGGTAGCCAAAAATCTAGAGCTGCCAGGGATAAATTAATAAGAGAGAAAAATAGAAGTTGGCGATACTTAAGTTTTAGCATGAGGCCTAATTTTTTTTTGTTCTTTTTCTACCCAGTTACTATTTACATAGCACATTTTTAAGTATCTCAAAAGTAAAAC
>NW_005330816.1:0-275 GCF_000412655.1 Myotis brandtii | reverse complement strand
GGCCTGCAGGAATTGGGCCAAAACTGGCTCTCTGACACCCCTGAGGGGTTCCGGATTGTGAGAGGGCAGTTCTCAGGTAACACACCCCGGAATCGGGCTCCCTCCTCTCTGATTCCGGGTGTGTCACCCAAGAACCGCAGCTGCCAAGTCACCACAGCTGGGCAGCTCCTGCATTGAGTGTCTGCCCCTGGTGGTCATTGCACATCCTAGCTACTGGTTGGATGGTCAAATGGTTGGATGGTCACTTAGGGTTATATATATATATATATATATAC
>NW_005330815.1:0-230 GCF_000412655.1 Myotis brandtii | reverse complement strand
AATCACCCATCCACTCCCTGCAGATCACTGAGGGAAAGGATTGAACAAAGGAGGAGATGGGTGCATGCACAATGCAGTTGGGTAATGGGGGGAAGGTGCTTGTCTATCAGTCCAGCCTGGGGAACAATGGATTGGCTAGGGGGTGGACCCCATCAGACCCATGCAAAATCTTGGAAAGTTAAAAACCCCAAAGAGTTCCCTCTCTCTAGCACCTGTTTGCTCTTCTTGCT
>NW_005330814.1:0-204 GCF_000412655.1 Myotis brandtii | reverse complement strand
GGGGAAGCACGGGACTTGGTTGGAATGTTTGTAAGGAGGATTCTCTGTAAGATCAGGGCCTCTGAGGGGACCTTGCCGAAGGCAGCAGCCCCGACCTTGACTTTTCCAAACAAGTCTGATCCCCTGGGGGTATTTTACTAAAATCTTTATGTTTAGTCTTTAAAGATCTGACCTTGTAGAAGCATATACTTTCTCAAGGATACT
>NW_005330813.1:0-373 GCF_000412655.1 Myotis brandtii | reverse complement strand
CGACCCACAGGTTGAGAACCGCTGCTCTAGGGGGTGATGGCTGTCTCTGGCCGCGGGGGTTTTGGAGATCTGGGGCAGGCCAGGTCAGTTCTGGGTCCTGGTAGTCTTTCTCAGGTCAGCTACGTGCATGACGGAATAGGGGGACTCCAGGGAGACGCCTGACGTGTGGACAAGGGGTGGCGGGGAGGAGAGTGTGGAATGTATGGTCCCTGTACACGGTAAGGGGGTGTGAGCCAAGGGGCCCTGGTGCTCGAGGCTTGAGGAAGAAAGGAGAGCCCCAATTTTCTCGTATCTGGGGGACATAAAGGAACTTGGCCCGTGGGGGGAGGGGCAGCGTGCCCTTTGTTGTTCTCGGTTGGATTGGCCTGAATAC
>NW_005330812.1:0-218 GCF_000412655.1 Myotis brandtii | reverse complement strand
ACACACACTGACCACCAGGGGGCAGACGCTCAACGTAAGATCTGTCCCCTGGTGGTACAAGCCGGCGGCGCTAAGGATGTCTGACTGACAACTTAGGCCCGGCAGGGAGTGGGCCTAAGCCATCAGTCGGACATCCCCCGAGGCTCCTGGACTGTGCAGGCCAGGCTGAGGGGAACACCCCCACCCAGTGCATGAATGTCATGCACTGGGCCTCTAGT
>NW_005330811.1:0-324 GCF_000412655.1 Myotis brandtii | reverse complement strand
TTTGATATGTTTTGCTAAGAGGAAACTGATAAATACTCTTAACATTTATTTCAGTGTGAGAAGGCCAGAAAAAGGGTACTGGGCACTATACAAATAGGTAAATATCAAGGTGGTACATCATAATAATCATCTACACTAATAATAGACAAACATGCAAATTGGTGTCACTCCGTTACTCCCATCAGCCAATCGCATGAGTATTCGAATTAACCCAACAAAGATGGCAGTTAATTTGCATATGTAGGCATCCAGTAGCCTGGGTCCCGGGAACATCATAAGCACCGAAGTCACTCCAGGTAGGTGCTGTGTGGGCCCTGAGCAGCC
>NW_005330810.1:0-220 GCF_000412655.1 Myotis brandtii | reverse complement strand
CTTGGCATTTTCCTCCGTTTCCACTGTCTCTTGGAGGGATATGTATACATGATGGAATATTTTTCAGCCCTAAAAAGGAAGGAAATTATGACACATGCTACAATATGGATGAATTTTGAGGACATTCTGCTAAGTGACACAAGCCAGTCACGAAAGGAGAGAAAGTGCATGATTCCACTTACATGCGGTACTGGCTGTCGTCTCATTCACAGAGACAGGA
>NW_005330809.1:0-253 GCF_000412655.1 Myotis brandtii | reverse complement strand
CCGAGCAGCACGAAAATACTTTACTACTGGCTTGTGACTGGTGACAACAAACAAACAAACAAAACAACAAAATACACCATTTTTATAGAAGAGAAACAAGCTTAAATCAGGTGTCAGCTACATGTATTCTGAAACTAACGGTGGCAACAAAGCCACACTCAGGTTCTAAAGGTTATGGGCCAGGTGATAGAAAATTTATACACAGGGGGTTCCCTTTGTCCTAGAGGCAGAGAGCACTTAACCTTGTGAATGT
>NW_005330808.1:0-209 GCF_000412655.1 Myotis brandtii | reverse complement strand
GATATTGTACATAGTAAACCCTAAAGACTCCATCAAATAAGTACTAGACATAATAATGGAATTTGGCAATGTAGCAGGATACAAAATTAACACCCAGAAATCTATGGCTTTTTTATACACCAATAATGAACTTATCGAAAGAGAAACTTAAAAAAAATCCCATTTATAATTACAACAAAAAATTAAGATACCTAAGAATAAACTTAACT
>NW_005330807.1:0-232 GCF_000412655.1 Myotis brandtii | reverse complement strand
GCCTGCCTGTATCTAATCCTGGACCATGAATTCTGCATCTAGCATCCATGGGTCAGCATCTGGGATCTATGAATTCCCTGAAATTAAGTGCAGCATGTCTATATCTCCGGACTTTTTTTCCTGAAGATACAGGCCATAACTTTCATCCGATTAACTTGTGAATATATAACCTTTCAAAATGTTAAGAACCAGTTGTAAATAAAGCTTTTGCATTCTGGTGAACTATAAAGGG
>NW_005330806.1:0-584 GCF_000412655.1 Myotis brandtii | reverse complement strand
GTGTCTCTGAAATGCAAAACCCATGGCTCTCCCTACATTCATGCAAGCAACAAGAATGGGGAGGGGATTTTAGTATGACTTCCTGGAGGTAGCGGCTTTAAAAATTGGTGACAAAGGCCACAACTCAAGCCGGGGGTCCTAGGAATGACCAAGTGCCGGGGTTCACGTGACCTGTTTCCTGTTCAGGTCTAATCATGTCTGCTGTCACCGTTCTCATCCTGATTCTGTACTTTGTGATTGACAACTTCGTGATACAGCGCAAGCCATGGCTAGCCGAGTGCACCCCCATCTACATCCAGTACTTTGTCAAGTTCTTCATCATTGGTATCACTGTACTGGTGGTGGCTGTGCCGGAGGGGCTGCCACTGGCTGTCACCATTTCACTGGCCTACTCTGTGAAGGTGAGACCAGAATGACACTTTCTCTTCCCTCAGGACACAGGTGGGAGGGGAGAGTGCCACACAGCCTTTGACAAAAGGACGGGCCACCTATGCTCTGTAGACTCCGTGCGGTACCTCATAAGAGCACCACCAGTCCCGGGCCCTGCGGACAGACCATTGTGATAGTTGCATCAGTGTTTCAAT
>NW_005330805.1:0-530 GCF_000412655.1 Myotis brandtii | reverse complement strand
ATTTCTAAAATGAATTAGTTCTCTTGTCAGTTTCTGGGCATGTGAATGAGGCATATGTCCTCAAAAAAACTCTTATGCATATCACTAATGCCCAAGTTTCTACTTTTGGGCTGATGTTTTCTTTCTGATTTTTAAAAAAATCTTATAGTCACATTGAGTTGGTCACTTATTTTTTTATATAAGCCTGTCAAACTCTGTCCTGAGAGTATATCTTATTTTGGGAAGAGAACACAGGGGCATTGGTCAAAGAAGGGGAGATACTAAGACAAAGGATGAGGAAAAAAGAAAGGAGTCCAAGACATGGAAGACAAACGCTCACATTTTCTTTTGCCTTGTTACAACCTACAAGGTTCTGCCTAGTTTTACATCCAAGTTATTAGATTCAAGACCCTAAGGCAGAATGTTCCCAACCTCTGTACTATAGACGTTTTAGCCTGAGTAATTCTTTCTTGGGGGCGGGGAGCTCTCCTGTGCAGCAACCCTGGCCTTAACCCACTAGGACAGTGGTTCTCAACCTGTGGGTCGCGACC
>NW_005330804.1:0-368 GCF_000412655.1 Myotis brandtii | reverse complement strand
ATCAATGATGAGAGAAATCATTGATCAGCTGCCTCCTTCACACCCCCTACTAGGAATGGAGCCTGCAACCCAGGCAAGTGCCCTTGACCAGAATTGAATCTGGGATCCTTCGGTCCGCAGGCCCAAACTGGCCAGGGCTTATTTGTTTATTAAAGGAAGGAGTAACCCCGGAAGGCTGGAGGGCTTTGGGGAAATACCTGTTATAAGACGAAAACCCTTAGCATAGTATCTCCACTCAGCGATGGCCCTAGAGGTTGTAGGTCAGAGGTTAGCAGGCCAACCCGAAGCAGATTACCTGGGTTTGTATCATGATGTGTTCCTTTAGGTGAGTTACCCCATCTCCGCTCTTCAGTTTATTATTATTTTTT
>NW_005330803.1:0-243 GCF_000412655.1 Myotis brandtii | reverse complement strand
GGGAAAATATTCTCCGGTGAGGATTAAAAAAAAAAAAAGGAAGCATATTCTCAGGGCAACAGAGGAGCAAGCACAGGAGCTGAGGTCCCCTGGAGGCTGAGGCTTGGAGCTGCACGATGTCATTGGTCAGAGCCAGCCGTGCTTGGGAGGTAGAGAGATCGACTTCACTTCACCCCAATGGGGTGGCAGAGCTGAGCTGCAAAACGGGAATGCGCAGCGGGTGTTGTGGCCATCTTTGCAGAC
>NW_005330802.1:0-885 GCF_000412655.1 Myotis brandtii | reverse complement strand
CCGTCCCCGTGAGTAGCAGGTGGTCACTTTGTAAAGCCACACAGTGTGTATAAGAAATGTGCATTATATTTTATATCACACATTGTGTCTCCCTACACCATGTGGTGTGTCTCAAAGCGACGGGAAGCCCCCAGTGGAAGGGTGCTTTTCTGTCCTCCCCAGCACTGCCCAGTGCTGGCGAGGGTGGAAGAGGGACGCTGGCTGGCCGGTGGCATCCCTAATACTTTAGATTGGCGGTCTGGGCCGCTGCAGAACGGCTGTCAGAAGGAGCTTTTGATCATGGATGCGCTGAGTCAGATTCAGTTTGGAGGCTGCAGGGCAGCGTATCTGCCCCACCCGCTGCGCCTGCAGGAGCGTGTCCTGCCTGCTGGCTCCTCCGGCACAGGCAGGCCCGAGCATGGCCTTCCTGGCTGGCCTCAGCGAGAGCCCAGAAAGGAGAGCCTGTGTGCAGGCCCACTCATCTTTCTGGAATTTCACGCTGGCCGACGGGGTCACTCCTGGGCTGCTCTGTGATGAGGCTGGATAGGGCAGGGGCCCCCAGGGCTGGGCTGGAGTGACTGGTGGGGCTCTGGCCACTCCTGGTGTTGGGAAGACCAGGAGGCTTTGTGGGGGCATGAGCCAGTCTTAGGTCCAGTGGGCCCAGACACTGGCTGTGGGTCAGGGTTGACCTTTATAGGGTGTTTCCTGGGGAGGGACATCAGACCAGAGCCAAAGGCTGGGGCCCGGGTTGGAAAGGTAGTGGCTGGGCCTGTGTGATGAACACGCTCAGTGATGGGTTGCAGTGGCAGGGCCTGGGTCTGAGCTGCAGACGGGTTGATTGACTGCTTTTGGTAGAGCCTGGACTGAACGTCTGCGATTTATTTAAATGTTTATTCTTTCAGTGTT
>NW_005330801.1:0-747 GCF_000412655.1 Myotis brandtii | reverse complement strand
AGAGAGAGAGAGAGAGAGATACCTACAAAGGCTCTCCTGTTAGATTATCAAATGATTTTCAAATGATTTTTATCAGAAATACATCAGGCCAGAAGGGAATGAAAGGAAATATACAAAGTGATGCAAAACAAGGGACCAAATCCAAGAATATTTATCCAGCAAGGCTATCATTCAAAACTATAGGGGAATTTAGTGTCTTCACAGAAAAAACAAAATCTAAGGGAGTGTTTCACTACTAAACCATCAATGCAAGAAGTGCTAAAGGGACTGTTTTAAAAAGAAGGAATAGAAGAGACAGAAGAAACACAGGCATAAAGAAAAAGAGTGGCAACAAATCAGTACCTATCAAAATAACATTAAACCTAAATGGACGAAACACTCCATTCAAAAGATATAGGATGGCTAAAATTATAATAAAACAAACCCATATGTATGCTGTCTATGAGAGACCCACCTCAGAATAAGGGACTCACACGGACTGAAAGTGGAAGGAGAGAAAATATTTTTCAGGCAAAGCGGGGGGGAGAGGGGAACTAGGGGAGCAATAATTATATTTGAAAAAATAAATCTCAAGAAGCCAAGATGGCGGCGGTATAGACAGATGCGTCCCAGGGCTTGTCCTGGAGCAAATGGAGTGAGCAGCTGAAACTAATAACACCCACCCTGAACTGGCGAAGTACACTCAGCTGGTGAGAGAGTTTGCAGCCGGAAAGGGCAGAGTTCCTCTGTAAGGTAAAAACCAGGGAT
>NW_005330800.1:0-258 GCF_000412655.1 Myotis brandtii | reverse complement strand
ATCCGCGTTGCTTTGGGAAGATGACGTTTTTAATCACTGGCGGCCTGGGCACATTGCATCCTTGAATGGATGCGCTTGCCCGTGTGCACACCTGTCTTGCACGCTCGGGAGGCTTGCACACCTGTCTTGCACGCTCAGGAGGCTTGCACACCTGTCTTGCACGCTCGGGAGGCTTGCACACCTATCTTGCACGCTCGGGAGGCGCTTTGTTGGGGCGATGAGGGGGGTTAGGAGGTAACATTTCTCTCCCAGGGACAC
>NW_005330799.1:0-808 GCF_000412655.1 Myotis brandtii | reverse complement strand
CTGAAATCAATAAAAATATATTTAAAAAAATAATAACACAGGGATTTCCTTCAAGCCTTTCTCCATTCAAGTAGCACTGCACTGAGCGTTTCAGTAGAGGACGCTGTAGGGATATCGCAAGAGGAAGGGTTCTGGCCCATCTCACTGCTGTGAGCTGTCTGGGTGTGAGATGCTGATGTCTAGAGTAAACCCTGTGTGCTCAGCCTATTGGCTTTAAACTGAAGAGAAAGGAAAAGAGGAGGAGATGGGCAGGGGAGGGACAACAAGGGAAGGAGGGAAGAGGGAAAAAGTTCAGGAATAGGTGAGAAAAGGGGATGGAAAAGCATTGCAATTAAAAAGGTGTAGGAAAGGGTGGGTTAAAGAGTTTTCCCGGACTATTGAGATTTTAGTTGGCTGTTGCCCGTGTTAAGACTTGAAGGAGACATGCTTAGTTCATCCGGGAACTCACTCATCGTTGGTGGGGCGGCTAGCAACTTTGGCACACACCGCTGTAAGGAAATGTTGGGAAGAAAGATCGTCGTGTTATTTTAATTTTTCATTGAGTTTGAATCATAGCTCCAAATGGAAGGAAAATATGTTTGTGTTTTACAGTGAAGCAAGTTAAATTAAAAATGTTCCAAGAACTTTAATGTAATATGTCAAAATTTGGTCTCATAACTTATGACAAAATATCTCCTTTAAAAATTTACATCCCAGCCCTAACTGGTTTGGCTCAGTGGATAGAGCATCTGCCCGCAGACTAAAGGGCCCCGGGTTGGATTCTGGTCAAGGTCATGTACCCTGTTTTTGGCTCGATCCCCAGTAGGGG
>NW_005330798.1:0-210 GCF_000412655.1 Myotis brandtii | reverse complement strand
AAGCAATCTATAAATTCAACTCACTTCCTATTAAAATGCCAAAGGCATATTTCACAGACCTCGAAAGAACTCTTCAAAAATTCAACTGGAATAAAAAAAAAGACCCCGAATAGCTGCAGTGATACTGAGAAAGAAGTACAAAGTAGGTGGGATATCAACACCAGATATCAAGTTGTATTACAAAGCCACTGTTCTCCAAACTGCCTGGTA
>NW_005330797.1:0-781 GCF_000412655.1 Myotis brandtii | reverse complement strand
ATAGTATTACAGATTATTTCCCATTTTCACCTTTATCTCCCTCTTCCCAGCCCCTGCCCACCCCAGGTGTTCACTACCCTATTGCCCTTGTCCATGAGCTATGAGCTACGCATATAAGCACATAACTGCTTTGGTTTATCTCTTCCATTCACTTCTTAGGAGAAGACGAAGAAACTGGTGTCAGTAAAATGACCATAAAATAAAAGTGATCCCCCAGAGAAATAAGTGAACTATCTCATGTGCCTGTTTTCCTGTCATAAAATTACACCTGGAATATGCACGATTGCCAATTCATTGGTCCCTCGTTAAGGACAAAGCCTCCCTCCTCTCCTCCCCCGACATCTCTCTGGCTCTCATATTGTGCGGGTCCCACTACAAGTTGCTGACCTACAGAGCAAACTGAGAATCCTTTGCTCTCCTGTCTGGGTGCTTCTCTCTGGAGTGCGTGGTCGGCTGTGGGGTTTGAATACTTTCCAGGAAAGGGAAAGTTCTCGCTTTCTAAACCATCACATGTCATCAGCATTCACAGAGATATAACTGTGCTTTAAACTTTAACAAGTTTCTCTGCTGGGTCATAAAAACACAGTTACCCCTGCATCTCATCTGCAGAGCGTGGGATTTTATGAGCCGGCTCTGGGGGAGGTGATTCACGAGGTTGTACTCAGGGGAGGGAGGTGTCAGAGCAACAAGAAAGGGTAGAACAGAGCTTCAAATCCCCCCATAAGTTTCCATTCCAGCAGCCCCAGCAAGCGCGAACACACACACACACACACACACACAC
>NW_005330796.1:0-568 GCF_000412655.1 Myotis brandtii | reverse complement strand
GTGATTCTCATGTGCAGCCAAGGTTGAGAACCGCTGCTCTAAACTGTTCCCCACATAACACAGCAGCTGTGCATGCCACCCCCTATCAGACACACTGATTCACGGTCCACTCATCAGTCACACTGTTTCAGATGACAAACAGGTGCACTTATTAGCTTCCAACCAGCAGCTTCTCAGACCTGGAAGGACTCCCGCTTTTCACAATGAAAGAGGCTTCCGGTTGTGCCCTGTCCCACCCCCGGAGCACGTGCCCCGTGAGAAGGAAAAGAGAACTCGCCCACCGTATTTTAACTGATCGCTTGCTTGTGACTATTGGGCGAGATTTATTCTCTCATTAATCACCGCCCTCCCTTCATTCGTGTTAAACAGGAAATTGATTAGGAAAGATCCCCATCACGGTTAAAAGGAAATAATTAGCTGCTACATGGCGCGGCCCCGCGACAGGAAGGCGTGACTGAATTGTTAGGAAGATGAACAGCCCGTGCATCCGGGCTGGCGTGGGCCCGCGGCCATCTCGCCATCTCGCCGGGCGCTGATTGCTCCTGACACTGAGTGGCGTCGGGACTCC
>NW_005330795.1:0-339 GCF_000412655.1 Myotis brandtii | reverse complement strand
TCCTCTCCATCTTCACATCCTGACTCTCCACCCAGCGAGCTCCAGCTCAGAGGGTGCCCGGCGCCTCCATTCATTCCCTGACATCATTCCCAGAGCCGTCACCGCCGCCACCCGAGCCCAGGACCGCGAGGTCCCCACGCTGGCCCTCCCCGGTGCCGGGGGACGGATTGGAGACGACAAGCATGACCAGGACCTGCCCGTGGTGGCCGAGTCTTAAAGGGCGAGCAGAAACTTAACCACGGGGAGGAGCGAGGTCCTCCCAGGCAATAGAAACTTCAGGGGCCACGGCCCAAAGTGGGTGACCCAGGCCGGGCGGGGGCGTGGGGGGGGCAGCCAGAT
>NW_005330794.1:0-258 GCF_000412655.1 Myotis brandtii | reverse complement strand
TTTTTTTTGCATGTATATGTTCAGTTTTGCTAACACCATTTGTTGGAAAGACTGTCCTTTCTTCACTGAATTTGTTCCTTTGTAAAAGATCAGTTGATTCTTTTCACCTGGGTCTAATTCTGAGCTCTCTATTCTGTTCCGTTGATCTATGTGCCTATTATTTTGCTAATACTATGCAAAAAATAAAATACTTAGAAATAAATATAACAAAATATGTTCACAACATTGAAAACTACCAAAAATTCTGGAGATCTAAAT
>NW_005330793.1:0-254 GCF_000412655.1 Myotis brandtii | reverse complement strand
GCACTCTCACAGCCAACCTCCCGTGGCCAGCCAACCTCCCATGTTCCCTCCCCTGGCCAGCCAGCCCCGATTGCTGGCCAAGCCAAGGGACCCCACCCATGCATGAATTCATGCACTGGGCCTCTAGTTTAATATAATTGCCTCAATATTTGCAGGTAGGATTTCTAATGGAAAGCCAATACTTGTGACTTACCCATTATTTCTCCATCTCAGAAAGTTTTTAATAAAATGTTTCTCTGAGTTCTCTGAGTACA
>NW_005330792.1:0-554 GCF_000412655.1 Myotis brandtii | reverse complement strand
ACTGAGCTCAAAAGGTTCGCCATCACTGCTCTAGACTTATGGTCCGAACATGAAAGAATTAGTTTCTGGGCTTGTTGTAGTCTTTTACTTTTTCATAAAATGATGCAGGAGCCTATATAATTTTTTCAACCAATCATATCTTTAACACTATTCATTTCTCCAATGAAAATTACTTTTAACTTCCCTTATGTTAATAAATAATCACTCTAGTATTGATTAGATGATTGGAAGTTCTTAGAGTAGCTTCTTCCAGAATGTGGATTGAGATTTTCTTACAATTTTTAACTAGAGGCCTGGCACACGAAATTCTTGTGCGGGTACGGTCCTGAGGCCTGGCCTGTGATCAGGGCTATCTTCCCCAGCTGCCCTCAGCTGGCCTCATCTCCTGCTGCCACCCACCCCTGTTTCCCCATTCACCATCGGGTGATCGGTGCCTGATGGCCGGGAGAAGGGACCCAGAGGTCAGCTTTTCCCAACCGCTCTCGGGCCCTGCTCCTGTTGCAGGTGGCCATCAGGTAATCAGAGCCTGCCAGCCAGGGAAAGGGACCAAGAGG
>NW_005330791.1:0-226 GCF_000412655.1 Myotis brandtii | reverse complement strand
CACCACCCTATTGCTCGTGTCCATGGGCTATGCATATCCTAAATAATAAAAGCCTAATATGTAAACTGACCCCCTCGGGCAGTCATTCGACTGGGAGACTGAGTTCAACTTCTTGCTATGATGTGCGCTGACCACCAGGGGGCGGCGTGGACCATGGCGGGTGTCGGCGACGTGGCCCTGGCAGTGGAAGGCAGTGGAGGCACTGCCAGCCCTGATGGGCCCTGAT
>NW_005330790.1:0-243 GCF_000412655.1 Myotis brandtii | reverse complement strand
TCTTTATTATTTCCTTCCTTCTACTTACTTTGGGCTTCTTTTGTTGTTTCCTTTCGAATTATTTAAGCTGTAGGGTTAGATAACTTATCACAAGTTTTCTTGTTCTTTGAGAGAGGCTGGTAGTGCTATGAACTTCCCTCTCAGGATTGCTTTCAGTGTGTCCCATAGATTTAGGATTGTCGTATTTTCATTGTTATTTATTTCCTTGATGTTTTTTATTTCTTCTTTTATCTCTTTGGTAAC
>NW_005330789.1:0-211 GCF_000412655.1 Myotis brandtii | reverse complement strand
GAGAGAGAGAGAGAGAGAGAAACATCAGTGTGAAAGAGAAACTTGGATCGGTTGCCTTCTGCACACACCCCGACTGGGGAATTGAACCTGCAACCTTTTGGTGTACGGGACGATGCTCCAACCAACTGAGCCACCAGGCCAGGAGATCAGAGTTCCTCTTTTAAAAAAATATATAAAATATATTTGTATTGATTTTAGAAAGAGAGGAAGG
>NW_005330788.1:0-235 GCF_000412655.1 Myotis brandtii | reverse complement strand
AGTCAAGGAGCAGACAGGCAGCTCCCCACATGACTCCTACCCATGACTTCTCTTATCCTATATAATGAAACCCTAATACGCAAAACGACCAAACAGCGGAAAGACCCACAGAACGACCAGTCGCTATGATGCACACTGACCACCCGGGGGCAGACACTCAACGTAGGAGCTGCCCTCAGCCCACAGGCCCCGGCCAGCGGCAGTGTTGGCAGACGGTGGGGCCGGTGAGTGGGAG
>NW_005330787.1:0-242 GCF_000412655.1 Myotis brandtii | reverse complement strand
ATGAAAATCTCCCTTCTGTCAGAGTCTGGGGCGCCCCGCCCACCTGCATGCGCCTCAAAATCGCACGAGACCCAGACCCAGCTGGCCCTACCACCATCAAGCCCTGCCGGGCAGGGGGCTCAGCCTCAGGTCCCCCATCAAGCCCCACTGGGCAGGGGGCACAGCCTCAGGCCCCACACACCCCACTGTGAGGGCAAGAGGGTGTGAGGGCATGATAACCATTTGCATATTAGCTCTAATTA
>NW_005330786.1:0-204 GCF_000412655.1 Myotis brandtii | reverse complement strand
GGGTTGCAGGCTCGATCCCCAGTGGGGGACGTGCAGGCGGCAGAGCCAAGGAACTAAATCTTTTTTTTTTTTAACGATGATTCTCTCTCATCGTTGATGTTTCTCTCTCTCCCTCTCTCCTCCTCTCTGTGGGGGACGTGCAGGCGGCAGAGCTAAGGAACTAAATCTTTTTTTTTTTAACGATGATTCTCTCTCATCGTTGAT
>NW_005330785.1:0-253 GCF_000412655.1 Myotis brandtii | reverse complement strand
AGGGAATGCATGTGAATAAAACTATCTAGAAATCAAGCCCCTTGAATAAAAATCTGTATATTGGTTAAAAATTATAGTCGCAATCATTGGTTCAGCTTACTCATTTGATGTTTTTAAATTTCAGTAATTATTTCTGCAACAAATATGGGTACTATATAGTACTTTGATGTTAACTGTTTTTGTGTGTGTGTGTGTTTGTTGTTGTTTTTTTAAAACAAAGTCTTTGGTTCACTCAGTAAACTACCTAAAAAGA
>NW_005330784.1:0-206 GCF_000412655.1 Myotis brandtii | reverse complement strand
GTGTGCCCTTCTTTCTAGCTTCTGGGTAGACTTCTTTCACTGAACTAGTCAGTTCTTTCAAGGTTGCATCCATTCAGGTGTAGATCTGCAGCTCACTGGACGGCACGTTCCCGCAGGAGAACTTGTCCATGTGGTGGTGGCGCCCGTTGTTGGTGAAGACACGCAGCAGCAGCAGTGCCGGGAGCCGGTCCATCCTTGCTGCTTGA
>NW_005330783.1:0-265 GCF_000412655.1 Myotis brandtii | reverse complement strand
AAATTAATTAGAAAGTGGCCAGCAGGGCGGGACTAGGTGGGATGGGCCAGACACACCCTGGAGCCAACCTCCCATGGTTCCTACCTAGCCAGCCACACCTGGATGGTGCCATGGCTCAAAAGGCATCTGCGGAGTGAGAGGGGCCCCTGCAGCAGGTGGGGTCCCTCAGCCTGGCCTGCAGGGATAAGGCTGAAACCGGCTCTCTGACATCTGCCTAGGGGTCCCAGTGTGTGAGAGGGCACTCTGCAAAGTTGCTGTCATACAG
>NW_005330782.1:0-708 GCF_000412655.1 Myotis brandtii | reverse complement strand
TATTTATATTTTCCAGAAGTTAGCCTCTGCCTAACTTTCCATCCTTATATATCACTGTTCTCTAAATATTATATATTTATATATAATTATATAACGTTCCTTTCAACACAATTTTCTCTTTGTTTTCCTAAATGCATGGCATGTTTTATCAATTCCCAATGTTTTCTCAAGCAATGAGCCCTGTGTGAATGGCCTTTTCTATTTTCTTTTGCATGTTTTTGTTTTGTTGAATGTTCACTACATTTTTTTTTAAAAAAAGTAATCACTATATATGTAGTCTGTCTGCAATCTTTTGTGAATAATAGTGGCTATTGAAGAAAAACAAACGAACACCCAAGCATTAGTAAATCCAGTTCCTTGGCTAAGATTATTTGACATTTCTGTGAAGAAATATAGAGAAAAAATAATGACATTTTAACTTGAACTTACCACTGAGCAAGACAAAAGAAACACTCATTCTGGAAAGTGTGGCCATTTGTAGCCCAAGCAGGGGCAGGTGTATCCGGGCACTTGGGCTCATCTGGTGCATAAAGGAGATCCTAGGGAAGTCCGTCCTGCATGGGGCTGCAAGTAACAGGAAATATCATGTAGATAATGATTGATGGATTTCTCCTACTTATTCCTATCCTGCGGCTACTGCCCCACATGGGCATAGCAACAAATATTACTGGTCAATTGATTTTTTTCTTTATTGATTAAGGTATTACA
>NW_005330781.1:0-259 GCF_000412655.1 Myotis brandtii | reverse complement strand
ACAAGGGACTGTTTAAGAATAACAGAGTAGTTCAAACCCCAGTTTCAAACGAGTTTTTCAAAGGAGGGATTACTATGCTTCAATTTTGTTACTTAGATTCCACATATGAGTGAGATCATGTGATACTTGTCTTCCTCTGACTGAGCTATTTCACTTAACATGATACTCTCCAGGTCCCTCCATGTTGTCTGAAAGGGTAAAAGATTCTTCTATTTTACTGCCGCATAGTTTCCCATGGTATAAAAGTACCACAGCCTTT
>NW_005330780.1:0-255 GCF_000412655.1 Myotis brandtii | reverse complement strand
ATAATAAAAGTGTAATATGCAAATCAACCAAACGGCCGAACGGTGGAACAAACGTCGGACTACCGTGCTATGACACCCACTGGTGCCAGGCCAGCCAAGGTGGGTGTGATGCGATTGGTCAGAACATGGCCATCGCCCCATGATTGCCCTGCAGAGGGAGGCCCAGGCCACCGACCGGTGAGCTGTGGCGGGTGGGCAGGGCCTCGGGCCTCCCTCTTCGGGGGTCCCAGACTGTGAGAGGGCACAGGCCGGGCT
>NW_005330779.1:0-278 GCF_000412655.1 Myotis brandtii | reverse complement strand
AATTATACTAGTTGAAGAATCTACATGATTTCTGTATGTGCCCCCACACCAAATATGTGCCCCCACGCCAAAATTACACAAGTATAACAGATGAAGAAACAAGCCACTAAAAGCCACCAAGTAATAAAAGCAAATTATATGCCAATGACTTCAGTTACTGGTATTGTAAGACCTAAAATATAACACAAATATGTTTTAAATTTTTGAAAGAATAAAAGTTTGAATCAAAAAATTTGAAAGCGTACTATCTGAAACAAGCGGGCACATCCCCAGTGGGA
>NW_005330778.1:0-309 GCF_000412655.1 Myotis brandtii | reverse complement strand
TTACTCCCCCTTCAGCCTCACTGCCCCCCTAGTGCCCCCCTAACTCCCTGCCCCCCTGCCAGCGCCTCCAGGGATGACTACTGCTACAGAGCTGGTGGCCAGAGCCCACCCCTCTGAGGCCTGTGGAACCCTCTGCAAAGCTTCCATAACTACAGTCCCAGGAAACAATCATGCCCTCCTATCCTAATCAGCACCTGCTACCTGCGAGGGTACCTGTGGGCAGTTGGGGGCAAGCAGGCCAGCAGGTGGGGGGGCAGTTGGGGGTGACCAGTTTGGCATGGGGGGCAGTTGGAGGTGACCAGGTCGGCA
>NW_005330777.1:0-318 GCF_000412655.1 Myotis brandtii | reverse complement strand
AATAATTTATATGATGAATTTCCAGAGTGATTTAATAGTTTTATATTATTAATGGAATTTAGAAAAAAAATACTCTTTCTGGATGGTACCTTCATTGTCAAATATATTTTGGGTGTCATCAAGAATATTTTCTCATTCTTCCCTTTTAATTTTTTTTTGTTAAAGCAAAAACACAACAAAAACAAAAAGTATTTTCCAGTCAACTTTATCACAATAATAATTTTCAAATCTTTCTGTTTTTAAAGATCTTCCATGTTAAATTTAATTAATTTATTTATCTATTTGTTTGTTTTGCCACTCTTTTGGTTATGTCATCAA
>NW_005330776.1:0-361 GCF_000412655.1 Myotis brandtii | reverse complement strand
GTTGTCTGGTTATTCCGGTCCTTCTGGTCATTCAGTCATAATGGTCACTTAGGCAGTTATATATATAGAAATAGATTATATTAAAATGAGCCTATTAGGGTGGGCTTTAATTCAATCTGACAAATGTTTTAAGAATAAGCTATTAGATCAACCAAAGGACTTGTATGCATGCATATAAGCATAACCAATGGACGCAGGCCATAGGGGTGAGGGTGAGGGCAGGATTGGGGGGTAGGGGGCAATGGGAGGATAAGGACACATTTGTAATACCTTAATCAATAAAGAGGGGAAAAAAGAATAAACTATTAGGATACAGAGACACAGGCCAAGAGATGACCTGATGAGGAGGACACAGAAAAAA
>NW_005330775.1:0-910 GCF_000412655.1 Myotis brandtii | reverse complement strand
AAGGGAAGGAAAAAGAAGGGAAGGGAGAAAGAGAGAGAAGGAAAAAGAGAGTAAAGAAAAACAGCATTTTACCCACTAAAATAAAAAATAACTCATCCATCAACCTGGACTCCTTAATCCTGAATGTAAGTATCTATGGTAGAGATCAAAGACTCTAGTGAAGTGAAACATTTGACAAAAAAAGTATCTCAGTCACCGCACGGCTTTCCTCATCCTATTATCTGCAGAGCTCTCTAGTGACACTGAGCATTTCAAAACAAATAAATATACACAAGAGGCTATGTTTTCAAAAATAGCTGCCTAAATTGAAGCCACAAAACACATGCACATTGAATGAGGGTACGTGCCCACACAGGCTGGCCTTGTAAAGACTGCAACGAAAGAATGAAAAACAGAAGGAGAAATCTGGGAGGGGCACTTCCAGCAAGATTTAAGGGCCATGCAGTATAATGGATACAGAGCGTCCTCATCTCATCCCCGCCAAGAGGACTGCACAGGCAGCCAGCAGAGCATTAGAGAAGAGGAAGTATCCATTCATATTTTCTGTATCTCGAGATAACACAAGCCAGATGCCAAGATCCAAACATCTTTACAAACAAATTAGTCACTAAATGAATAGTAAAAGCGCTTTTTCTGATATAATAAAAATTTTGTTGTTTTTATTTGAATAGCTGACATGAACTTTAATCCCATTCACTTCATGGTTTTAGAGTTAACATTTTCAGATACTAAATGAGATATTTTCAATTGCCCTATATAAATTACAGCCCGGCCTGCCTGGCTCTGGTTGAGCACAGACCTATGAACCAGGAGGTCACGGTCCAATTCCCAGTCAAGCACATGCCGGGGATACGGGCTCAGTGTGGAGCATGTAGGAGGCAGCCAATCGATGATTTTCTCTCATCATTGA
>NW_005330774.1:0-782 GCF_000412655.1 Myotis brandtii | reverse complement strand
TAACTTCCAATTATACATAATAAAGAAAAGGATTGGGAAAAAATATGGCCCCTCCCTCAGATCCCCTTGTGCCAGCTCTAGAACCTTCCAAGAGACTTTCCCTCTCCCCTCCCCTCCCCTTCCCTTCCCTCTCTCTCCACCCTGCTTAACTTAGCCGGGGTGTTTCTTTGACTTAAGAACCCCAACTGCCAAGCCTCCGTTTTCTCATGTAAAACTGTAATAATAATGGTACTTGTTTCCAATGGTTTTGTAACTTCTAAGCATATGGTGAACATCCAATAAGTAAACATTGTCATGACAAGCCTTGAGAGAATTTAAGAGAGATTTGGAAAATACAATCTTTTCGTTTTTTGATCATTTATTTTTCAATTATAGTTGACGTACACTATTATATTAGCTTCAGGTATAAGACAGTGATTACAAATTCATATAACGTATGTATGAAGTAGTCACCCTGATAAGTCCAGAACCCATCTGGCACCATCCATAGTAATTACGACATTATCGACCATATTCCCCATGCTGTACCACACATCCCCGTGACTGCTTTTGTAACTGGCCATTTGCACATCTTAACCCCTTCTCTTCTTTCACCCATTCCCCACCTGGCAACCATATTAATGTTCTCTGTATTGATGAGTTTGTTTCTGTTTTCTTTACTCATCTATATTGTTATTTTAGACTCCACTATAAGTGAAATCGAATGGTGGTTGTCTTCCTCTGTCTGACTTATTTTACTTAGCACAATACCCTCTAGATCAGTGGTTCTCAACCTTGGCTGC
>NW_005330773.1:0-284 GCF_000412655.1 Myotis brandtii | reverse complement strand
ATTAAGCACTTATTTTTCACTAACAACTTTTCCATATAATCTAACAGTCCCTGGTTCTTCCCTCCTTTCATTCCTAACCTATGAATTACATAATTAAATTCTTAATTCCCTTGAAACATCACTATTATCTGCTCTGTTAATTTAATCAATAAGAACTACATTAAGTTCATACTGTAAAATGTATTGCCCCATCCCATTATCATCAAGAAGTCAGCATTGTATTATCATTACACTAAAAATTAGTTGAATAAATCTATATATATAAAAGGCTAATATGCTAAGTG
>NW_005330772.1:0-487 GCF_000412655.1 Myotis brandtii | reverse complement strand
GCAATAGCTACCATGTATTTAATGCCTAGTGTATATCAAGTGTTACACATGCCCTACATTAAAGCTTGCAAACGCCTCGATGAAGTGAATATTATTTACATATTGCAGATGAGGGGCTGAAGCTCAGAAGTGTAAGCCATGTGCCCAGGGTCACACAGTTGATATGTGGCTGAATCGGATTCAAGCCCAGGTTAGGCTCCCTCTTGCACTGCCTCCGACACCACGTTCCACAGACAACTATGACTCAGGAGCAGGAGCGGACCAGCAGGGAGCTGGGAGCTCGGAAGAAGGGAAGCTCCGACGCAGCCAGGACGAACTCAGAGCAGACTTACGGAGAAGAGGCAGCGTTTCAAGAAAGCCAGGATGTAGGGGTGGAATGTCTATAGGCAGGAAGCCTGGCTCACCCTGCCACAGTCTCCCAATCCTGCCTGACAAACGGCCCTGCTGGTCCCCCTAGGGCAGTGGTCGGCAAACTGCGGCTCGTGAG
>NW_005330771.1:0-329 GCF_000412655.1 Myotis brandtii | reverse complement strand
CTGAGGATGAGTGCCCTGGATGAAGCCTGTATCAGGTAAAATACATCGTCAGAGATAAAGAAATGAAGATACTGCCCAGAGCTCAGAGTAATCACAATTTTCTCAGGCACAAGTGAGAACACAGAATACATTTCCCCTGATCACACAGGGGTTGTGACTGATGCACACTTTTCAGGTGAGCCACGTGTTAGAGGTGAAATCTCTTCAGCCAGAAATACTCGCTGTGACACCAATCGAGTAGTAGGTCTGTGAAGTTGTTATCCATAGAATACAATACTACTCAGCAATAAAAAAAATTTCAATATTCACTTAAGCATTTGTATTGAATC
>NW_005330770.1:0-437 GCF_000412655.1 Myotis brandtii | reverse complement strand
TAGGTTTCAAATATACATTTCTATGATATGTGATCTGTATATTGCATTTTTGCCCACCACCCAAAGTCAAATCACCTTCTATCACCATATATATGGCCCTTTTACCCTTTACTACTCCCCCTAGGCCCCTTCCCTGTTGTAACCACCAAACTACCCTAGTATTGTCTGTGTCTATGAGTTTCAGTTTTACATACCACATATGAGTGAAATCATATGGTTCTTAGCTTTTTCTGACTGACTTATTTTACTTATTATTCTCAAAGCCCATCTATGTTGTTGCAAATGGCAGTATTACATCTTTTCCTATGGCTGAGTAGTATTCCATTGTATAAATGTACCATATCTTCTTCATGCAAACACTTCAGTTATTTCCACATCTTGGCCACTGTGACTAATGCCACAATGAACATAGGGGTGCATATATATTTGCAAATAAA
>NW_005330769.1:0-492 GCF_000412655.1 Myotis brandtii | reverse complement strand
CATTTTCACACAGTTATACTAAAATTCCTCATATCAGGTCATATCATATCAGCCTGTAACCACCAAAAATGAACTCACTCCTTATTGACCCTTACTGCAACATCCAGTGTCCTGTGGCCATGAGTTCACACTCCCTCTCCAAGGGCACATCACTCCTTCTCCCGCACTTCTCTCACACCTGCACTCCCACACCCACAGCCCCCACAGTCATCTCCTTGACTTCCTACTCATTACTCAGCAGGTGTGGTGTAGTGACTGTTTGGCAAATTCAAACAGGAATAAGTTCTACACCAACTCTGAGAGTCCACACTCATTGAGGCAGCCTTGATCCCTGCTATAAAGGCCTCACTCCCTGAGTTTTCCTTTAACCTCACCTATTGAGAGCCACATCGTCTTAGATATCCAGAGCCCACCTCCACCAGTGCTGCACATGATCTCCCATCCCTAGTCACAGCCCTCACCACTAAAGTCTCATGGCCGATGGCCCTCTAC
>NW_005330768.1:0-1391 GCF_000412655.1 Myotis brandtii | reverse complement strand
GTCAAGGAGAGAATAGGGGACACCTGGCCTCAGTGTCGAGGTGAGAATAGGTAGCAGCGGGGTTATGGGTGAGAGACACACTTGGTCACTGACCACATGACTGTCTGACACAGTCACATGTCTGGTTGCTTGAGCTTCAGTCTCCAAGAGAAGCAGGGAATGCAGAATGAAGTCTCCCAGATACAAATGTAGCCAACTCAGAAACCTGCCCTGACATGGCAGATTGTAACCCCTGCCGAGGCCCAAACTTCATTTTCTACTTTTGATTATAAAGGTGAGGCATGGCAGCTGATACCTGACCCAGCAGTCACCCCCTCGCCCGGCTGTGCCACCCCTGGCCCAGAAAAGACCAGATTATTCTGTGGCTCATCCTCTCGACTTCTGGGAGCCTATTGGCCACCTTCATTGCTGAGCACTGGGGAGCAAGGCTGACTTGCACCTTAGCTGCCTTGTGTGCATGTCTTCTGCCCACCTCGGCCAGAGCGTGACGATCACTGATTCCCAGAAACGGTGTCCAACACTCCTTCACAGTCTCCCTCTCCCTCACCTCCTTTCTGGCTCAGCATCTTGGTTAAGAGACACACCTCTTGGGGTCTGGTCTCTGTCCCTGGGTAGCAGTGTGGTCTTGGGCAGGTCACCTTACCACTGCGCCTCAGTGTCCTTATCTGTAAACTGGAGGAAATGCTTAGGTCAGGAAGTGTAGTAGTTAATCCTCTGCTGGCCTCCTCTCCCTCTGCCAGGGGCTGTGCGGGGCTAGTGCTGCAAAGACAAACCACAGCCCTGGCCCTCAGGGAGCATGACCGACCTAACCATGCGCAACAGTCAGCAAAAGGCTGACTCGGGCAGAGGAAGTCTTTCTTGGGTCAAGTTTTCAAGTTTTGAAATCATTTGAGTTCCCAGGTGCCCGGAAGGCTGGGGTCCCTGACTGCTTTGGCGAGCAGCTGCGGGCTGCCACCTCCTTTCCTTCCTGCCAAAGATTCAAGGTGCACTTGTGTCTGGAGCACCCAGTGGGGGGGAATCTGCTCCCTCTTCAGCTTCTTCCCTCTGGGCCCAGCTTCCTCCTCTAGGGGTTCACTTCAACCCAGGGGTCCCCTTACAGATGAGAGGAAGATCCCAGCCAATTCCCTGCCAGAGGCTCCCTTCTGTCCCCTTCCCAACTTCCTGTGGGCCGGGTTCAAGGGCAGTTTCCCTTGGAGAGTCCCTGTGGCCTTGTCCAGTCCATGGGCCTGCTCCTCTGTCCTCTCTACCTCTGCTGAGCCACGACCCTGCGGCATGGAGCCCTGAGCTGACTGTGCGCCCCACTCCCAGGTTGCCCCCCTCTCTGGACCCGTTGTGCTCGCAGTAAACAGGGGGTCATCTCTGCCTGTGATGGAGCAAAACCTGGCAGGTCA
>NW_005330767.1:0-211 GCF_000412655.1 Myotis brandtii | reverse complement strand
ATGCTGTTGCAAATGGTAAGAACTCCTTCTTTTTTACGGCCTAATAGTATTCCATTGTGTAGATGTACCACAGTTTTCTAATCTACTCATCTATTGAGGGGCACTTAGGCTGTTTCCAAATCTTACCTATGGTGAACTGTGCTGTTATGAACATAGGGGTGCACATATCCTTTTTAATTAGTGTTTCTAGTTTCTTGGGATATATTCCTAG
>NW_005330766.1:0-219 GCF_000412655.1 Myotis brandtii | reverse complement strand
TGGCTCTACCCTGTCACACACACAGCAGGGTTCGTGGAGGGGAGGTTGGGGCGCCGCACCCTGTCACACACTGAGCAAGGCCGAGCAGGGGGGTGGGGTGCCGCCACTGTCACACACAGAGCAGGGCCGATCAGGTGGTTGGTGGGCCGCACCCTGTCAAACACAGAGCCAGAAGGCGATCTGGGGATGGGGGAGCTCCCCCCTATCAGGCACAGAGCA
>NW_005330765.1:0-212 GCF_000412655.1 Myotis brandtii | reverse complement strand
GCATGGCAAGGTGTCTTTACCATCCCCCATGTCTGGACTGTTTTTCCTCTGTCTCGTCAGCATGTTGCTTGGGGCCATTGCCATTTGTGGTTGGAGTAGTCTGGTCATTTCCTCTCTCGGATCCATTGTTGCAGGAAACCACACAGGCTTGGAGGAGTTTTCTGGAAGTATATAAGCATATCCTTGACCAAAGGTTAATAAAGGGATCCTTT
>NW_005330764.1:0-229 GCF_000412655.1 Myotis brandtii | reverse complement strand
ATTATTATATATGATTATTTATTTACTTTAAGGAATTAACATATGTAATGGGCTGGGCCAGTGTCAGCACCTGTGATGGCGAACCTATGACACGCGTGTCAGAGGTGACACGCGAACTCATTTTGGGTGACACGCATCGACAGAGACAAAAAATCGAATAATTCAAATATTTGTCTCTCGCAACGGCCAGACTTGGGCATCACTCAAGTAATATTATTACTCACGTTAC
>NW_005330763.1:0-494 GCF_000412655.1 Myotis brandtii | reverse complement strand
CTCTCCCCTCCCCACCCCCCTCCTCTCTCCACTCTGAGCAGCCTCTGGTCCTTCTTCCACTTCTGATCTTGTCCTTACGTTTTCTTTGACTAAATGACGTCATACAGCGTCCACTGGCTTTCCTTCCCTCCCACTCGCTATACGTATGTTTAGATCCGCCCGGCGGGCAGCATCCATCCATAGTTCACTGTATTGCTGGTAACGTTCCACTACATGGACACCAGGATTTGCCTATTCATACGTTGATGGACTCTGGGTTGTGTGCAGTTTTTTTGGAAGCGACACACACACAGACACCACGGGCGCCCGTGTGCCAGGGTGCGATGGACACGTGTCTTCATTTCTCGTGGGTCAAGGCCCAAGAGTGAAGTGAGCGCGTGGATCCTGGGAGAGGCCAGTGTGTGAGCTTCAAGGAAACATCAGATTTTCCCCGAGTGACTGTGTCGTGCGTGTTCCCGCCAGCAGCGCCAGCGCTCAGCTCCGCAGCTCGTGCC
>NW_005330762.1:0-292 GCF_000412655.1 Myotis brandtii | reverse complement strand
ATAGGTTTTATTTGTTCTTTGAATGCTTGGTAGAACTTCCCTGTAAAGACATCCATGCAGGGCTTTTGTTTCCTGGACGATTTTTGATTACTGCTTCAATTTATTTGGTAGTTATTGGCCTATTCAGGTTTTTTTATTCTTCCTGATTGAGTTTTGGAAGCTTGTATTTCGCTAAGAACATGTCCATTTCATCTATGTTGTCCAGTTTGTTGGAATAGTATTTTTTCATAATACTTTGTATTTCTGTTGGGTTGATTGTTATTTCACCTCTTTCATTTCTGGTTTTGTTTAT
>NW_005330761.1:0-206 GCF_000412655.1 Myotis brandtii | reverse complement strand
CCTGATGCATGAATTCGTGCACCAGTGGGGTCCCTCAAACCAACCTGTGAGATCAGGACCTCTCTGACATCCCCGAGGGGCCCCAGATTGTGAGAGGACACAGGCTAGGCCGAGGGACCCCACTGGTGCATGTCTGGCCTGTCTCTCTCAGTCCCAATCAGCCAGACCGCAGCAGCAAGCTCACCTACTGGTTGGAGCATCTGCCC
>NW_005330760.1:0-780 GCF_000412655.1 Myotis brandtii | reverse complement strand
TGGACCGGAGAGCCTTGAGTTTGTTCAAGAAGCTTGTGGAAGAGGCTGTTGAGCAAGGTGAGCGGTGAGGTGGGGGCGGACGGTGGAAGGAGTCAGTGTTTGTGGAACTTCTGCTATGGCCTCGACACAGGCCTTCTAAGTCCTTACAGCTCAGAACAACTCTTTAGTATAAACAACATTATCCCATTTTATAGAGGAAGAGACTGAGGCTCTGAGAGGTCCAGGTGATCTGGAATTTGAACCCAAGTCCATCAGGCCACAGAGCCCATGTACCTGATGCCCAACCTATGAGAGGCGGGGTGGCCTACAGAGGACTCTTGGCAACACAGGACATCCCTAGACCCCTGGCGTTGGGGGTGGGGGAGTTGAGAATAGAGTGACCGAGAGGCTCAAATGGCAGCGTCTCATCTGGCCCAGATGGGAAGGGCTGCCCCACGCTGCTCAGGTTCCCGGAGCACACAGGTGGGCATAGAGCTGTGAGTGATAGGGCTGCAAGGCTGGGATGCCGAGATGGGTCTCAGGCGTCTCCCCTCTCCTTCATCCTGCAGGTGTTGTTCAGGCATAAGCTGGGAGCCTCGTGACTCTCCCCTGCTTCTCACTGCCCATCTCTCTGTGTCCCTCAAAATGCATTCTTCAGGAGACATAAATCCTTTTAGACTCTCATAAGAGTTTCAACCCCAGGAAGGCATCCCTGAAGCCCCCGTTCCTTCGGAAGTTTCCAAAAGGATGTGTCTGAACATACAGCAACGAATGTATGTTGAGCACCTACTATGTGCCAGG
>NW_005330759.1:0-230 GCF_000412655.1 Myotis brandtii | reverse complement strand
TGAAAATTATACTTGTGAGAACCATACAAAGATCTGATATGCTGGTACTATTGGTCATCAGGTACTGCGATTATATGGATGATTACACTCCAAGCAACTCTCATACCAATTTTTGGACATTATATAATGATTAAAATATGCAAATGTATGCCAGGCTGGTGTTGCTCAGTGGTTGAATGTTGACCTATGACCTAGGAGGTCATGGTTCAATTCCTGGCCAGGGCACATGC
>NW_005330758.1:0-252 GCF_000412655.1 Myotis brandtii | reverse complement strand
TCCCTTTATCATTATAAAGTGTCCATCTTTGTCTCTTTTTATCTTGAGATCTAGTTTGTCAGATATAAATATGGCTACACCTGTTTTTTTTGTGGATGTTATTTGTTTGGAGAATCATGTTCCACCATTTTACTTTGAATCTACCTTTGTCTCTGCTGTTTAGATGTGTCTCTTGTAGAGAGCATATGGTTGGGTTTTTGTTTGTTTGTTTGTTTGATCCACTCTGCTACTTTGTGCCTCTTTACTGGTGAA
>NW_005330757.1:0-238 GCF_000412655.1 Myotis brandtii | reverse complement strand
AACATTGTAAACATGTTGACCACTTCCCTTGTTTTGCATTGTGTGCTTTGACTATAAAATAAAGCTTTGGCTTGCAGGCTGGGTCACTGTTTCCTCATCCAGGCACAGTGATCTGACCTAACCCAGGCTGTATTCTCTTGTCTGTCTTCTTTAATCCTTCACTTCCCCTCCTTAGGCTCACCGAACCTGGCCCTGCTTGCGTGGCACACTTCATCTCTGTGGCATTCTTTCCAAAATC
>NW_005330756.1:0-215 GCF_000412655.1 Myotis brandtii | reverse complement strand
ACTAAGGATGTCCAACTGCTGGCTTAGGCCCACTCCTGGCGGGGAGCGGGCCTAAGCCATCAGTCAGACATCTCCCAAGGGCTTCCACACTGCGAGAGGGCGCAGGCCAGGCTGAGGGACACTGCCCCCCCTGAGTGCACGAATTTCATGCACTGGGCCTCTAGTTGTTTAATTAAAGTATATAGGTTTCAAGTGTATAATTCTATGATACATCA
>NW_005330755.1:0-235 GCF_000412655.1 Myotis brandtii | reverse complement strand
GGGGCGCCCGGCTGTGGCGGGGCTCGGGTGGGGTCCGGGTCAGCTTGTCCTTGGAGCTGGGCGTGCTGTTTTAAAGAAATTACAAATCGCCAGTCATAGACATAGTCACAGGGAGGTCAAGTACAGCACGGGGGATAGAGGCAGAAACATTGTAACCAGGACGACGGGGAATATGGTCGGTAACATTGTGACCAGGACGACGGGGAATATGGTCGGTAACATTGTAACCAGGATG
>NW_005330754.1:0-364 GCF_000412655.1 Myotis brandtii | reverse complement strand
AACACTACCTGAAGTTGAAGTTTAAAAAACACACACAGCCTTGCTCAGCCGGCATGGCTCAGTGGTTGAGCGTCGACCTATAAACCAGGGAGTTACGGTTCAATTCCCGGTCAGAGTACACACCTGAGCTCAATCCCCAGTGTGGGGTGTGCAGGAGGTGGCTGATCGATGACCTTCTCTCATCATTGATGCTTCTATCTCTCTCCCTTTCTCTTCCTCTCTGAAATCAATAAAAATATAAAAAACAAACAAGCAAACAAACATTGCTTTTTCCCTGTATCTAATGTGATCGTTTGGGTGGCCAGACACAGAAAAGTAGAGTAGGTCCTACTTTCTTCTCTTCTGGACATCATTTTAAATATAA
>NW_005330753.1:0-243 GCF_000412655.1 Myotis brandtii | reverse complement strand
GCACTTCATAATACTAAATGGAGCAATTCAACAAGAGAATGTAACTCTGGTAAACATATATACACCCAATACAAGAGCACCCAAATACCTTCTAGAAGATATCAAGGGAGGGCTCAACAGCAATACGGTCATAATAGGGGACTTTAATAACCCATTGACACCACTGGATAAATCCTCTAAACAAAAAATCAGGAAAAAATCAGCATTCCTAAATGACTCACTAGATCAGATGAAATTAATTGA
>NW_005330752.1:0-239 GCF_000412655.1 Myotis brandtii | reverse complement strand
CAGAGGTGTCCGGCCTGGGCAGGGGCGGAGCCCGCGCGATCGCGGCGCCCCTGCCACCTTTGCCCTGGCACCAGTGGGTGATCCGAGAAGCCTGGGGTGTGGGGCAGGGAAGCGGACACAGACAGCGATGCAGAAGCCGGATGCAGGGGCAGGGAAACGGCTGCCACCAGCTTCCCGGCTTCCCTGCCCTGCACCCAGCTTGTGCAATCCGTGACCGCAGAAGCTGGGTACGCCAGCTT
>NW_005330751.1:0-274 GCF_000412655.1 Myotis brandtii | reverse complement strand
TGTAAAATGTGTCCACCTGGCTATAAAGCAAGTTGTGCTTCTGAGTTGAAGAAACTGCAAGGAGGCTAGTTGCTAGGGGAGGAAGCTGGGAATTGCTTTGTGATGTCATTACCTGGACAGACACTTAGCATATTAGCCATTTATATATATACACTAGAGGCCCAGTGTACAAAATTTGTGCACAGGTAGAGGGGGGTCCCTTCAGCTGAGCTTGCACCTTCTCCAAACTGGGAGCCATCGGACATCCCTCTCACAATCCTGGACCGATGGCTCC
>NW_005330750.1:0-438 GCF_000412655.1 Myotis brandtii | reverse complement strand
CTTACCCCCTTCCCAAGGTAACAGGAACTGGCTGCCAATCCCACCTTTATAACAATAACAGTCTCTGCCACGAGGCCCTTCCTATCTGCAGTCTCATTGGACCCTCAAGTTTGGGATGTGACTGGGGGCTGAGTTAAGATTCCTATTATCTCCATTTTATAGATGCAGCAGCAAGAGCTGAAAGTGAGCCGTCTGCCCCGGCAGGTGTCCCCATTCTGAGACCAAATCTTTCCTCCTGCAGTGCACACACTGCTGGCTCCTGCCCTCACTGCCCTGATCTCAGCCTCTGAGCCAAGCCGGGCCTCAGCTGGCTGGAGAAAGAGTAATAATAACGATGACAACAGCAACACCAGCATCTAATGAGCGCCGTCATGGGAAGGGCCCTGGTCCAGGCACTCGCACGCACGTAGTAACTCACTGATTCCTGCCACTCCCCCT
>NW_005330749.1:0-762 GCF_000412655.1 Myotis brandtii | reverse complement strand
AGGGCTACAGAGCTGCAAAGGGCACATTTCCATAGAACAAGGGAGCTGGAAACGGCAGAAGGTACATTTCCATAGAATAAGGGAGGTGGGAGCTGCAGAAGGTACACATTTACAGAATAAAGGGAAGGAAACCCCTAATTCAGAGGGGGAAGAAGAAAGCCCAGAGGGAATAGGAAAACAATAAGGGAGAAGAAGAGGAGAACTCATGTGCCTCAAGTGAGGTTTGAGCTCTGAAGTTGCTTATAGTGACCAAATCAGAAGGGATAGTGACCAATCAGAGGGGATGTCAAGGCACAAAGAACTGTAATCTTTGTAAACCATGGACAAAAGGGACTCAGTGGGACTCTTTTCCCCTCCGCATGTGGGAGTCTGTGTTTGTTTCTCAATAAATGTCCACCTTTTACTATACCACCTTCCGTCCATGGTTTCATTCTTTGACTCCACGAGACAAGAGCCGGGAACCATCCTGCCCAGAGGAACACCATGCGTTCCAGTCCAATTTTCTTTTGGAATTTTTTTTTATATGTAAAGGTGGAAATTTATTGAAGACCAAGTATAGACTCCCATGCAGGGAGGGGGCAAGAGTCCCCCCAAGGAATTTTTGAAGATACTGTTAAGGAGAAAACCACAAACCCAAAATGGCATCACTCATCTAAAAGTCCTACATAATGCCAAACCTACATTTAATATCTAATCTAATTGCAGTTTTAACCTCTCCCAGAAATATAATCTTTTTTTTTAATCTTTATTTTTCAGATTATT
>NW_005330748.1:0-1079 GCF_000412655.1 Myotis brandtii | reverse complement strand
TGTTGTGTCTGAAGTTATATATTGTCTAATGTTATTGCGAGGCACTATAGCAACACTGGTGAACCAATGCTATGATAATGTGCAACATTTTGGAAACTAGGAGAAAAAATACTTTTTCATTACCATGTAATTATACATTTTTTAAGAAATCAATGTACTTCTGTTATCAATCATGGTAATTTTTCAGACAAAATGGATTTTATAAAGTAAAAGTCCTGTTGCAGTATTCCTCCAGGTTGAGTTGACTTCAGTCTGTGTTGTAGTCAATACCAGACAGTGAGAAGTGGAGGGAACCTGCCTTTTACAATTGAAGCAGGGACATTAAGGGCTAGCCTGCAATTATGTAAACATCAGCTGTAATAGGGAAATGATAGTGGTGATGGTGCACTGGTATGGCATACTACAGATAAACTTTACCTCGAATTTTCCAATACAGGGTGAAATCGGTGAGCCCGGACAGAAAGGCAGCAAGGGCGACAAAGGAGAAAATGTGAGTTTCCTGCTGTAGTGAGGGGGCATCATTCACTTAACTCCTCCTGCTGATAACCGTGGGTAGAGAATTAGTACAGCTTATTTACGTATCAGAAGATTATCACATCAACACCATAACATTTGGGATTCAATCAATTCTATTTTTTAAATTGAATTTTTTTTTCAATTACAGTTTATATCCAATATTACTTTGAATTCAGTCGATTCTAATAAAACCCCTTTCCACTATCCTTCTCAAAGTATTACAAAAAATTCAAGAGGAGGGAAGACTTCCAAGCTCCCTATACAAGGCTGGCATTATTCTAATTCCAAAGCCAGATACAGACACGACAAAGAAAGAAAATTACAGGCCAGTATCCCTGATGAACATAGATGCTTAAACCCTCAACAAAATATTAGCAAACCAAATCCAGCAACACATTAAAAAGATCGCACACCAAGATCAAGTGGGATTTATTCTGGGGATGCAAGGCTGGTGCAATATCCGTAAAACAATAAGCGTGATACACCACACAAACAAAATGAAGGATAAAAACCACATGATCACATTACTACACACAACATTTGATAAAATCCAGCACCCATTT
>NW_005330747.1:0-226 GCF_000412655.1 Myotis brandtii | reverse complement strand
CTGAGGAACTGGAGCCTGAGGAGCTGCTGTTGGAGCTCGAGCCAGAGCCGGAGCCTGAAGAGGAGGAGGAGGAGGAACCGGGGGACGGCGCCATTGAAGACCCGGAGCTGGAAGTGATTAAAGCTCAAGTCAGGGAGATGGAGGAAGAAGCCAACAAGCTAAAAGAGCTGCAGAACAAGGTGGAGAAGGAGATGAATATGAGTCCACCTCCAGGCAATGCTGGCCC
>NW_005330746.1:0-275 GCF_000412655.1 Myotis brandtii | reverse complement strand
TGGGCCTGGGCTGTCTCTTGAACTCCCAGGTGATTCTGATGCGAACACACGTGTGGGCCCGAGGGGACCGGCTCTGGGCGTGGCCACCTGGCTGCCCTGCAGGTTCCTGGGAAGAGCGAGCCCAGAGGCGGCGCGGGGTGCGAGCAGTGGTCTTGGCTCAGCGAGGCCTCCGTGTCTCGTTCTGTGTGACATGGGGAGCCCCGGTGGCGTTCGGAGGAGGACGGAGGCGAGAGACCCTGAGTTCCCTAAGGACAGGCAGCAGCGGGAGAAGGGCC
>NW_005330745.1:0-561 GCF_000412655.1 Myotis brandtii | reverse complement strand
TTCCCAGGCCCAATCTCAAAAGATACAACAGAAAGAAAAGTAAAATAGGTAGCATTTAAAAACAATAATTATTTCATACTCATTTGACGGTTGAAAGCTTGAAGAAACGAACTTAAAGATATGGACTTGTTCTTCAACAGCAGCACTTTGTTGAGGAATCTCTCACAGCATGCCTTACTAATTTTTATAGATGTCTTTCTCCCCACTGTGTTTTATGCAAAGGTAATAGGTTTATCTGTATCTTTTCCGCAATCAATCTCAGTATAGTACCTTCTACTGTGTAACATGAATTCAATGTAATCAATGTTTCTTAAACTTTTTTACTCCAACCCACAGCAAGAAATACATCATAACTCAGAACATACTTATGTGTGGTGTGCATGTGTGGGTATTGGACGGGGGGAGAAAGAACATAAAATTTCACCAATTCTTATTCTTACTATGTGTGATACAGTCTGGTATTTCCTATTCTACTCTACTCTCTTCTATTTTTTTTGAAAAGATTGATTGTTTCCCAACCTATATTTCAAAATTTCAAAAACACTGATCTAGTCCTCTCTC
>NW_005330744.1:0-252 GCF_000412655.1 Myotis brandtii | reverse complement strand
TATTTCATTGTCTGACTATAATGCTCATTTTCCCCTATTCGACTGAATTTTTAAAATTTTACATTTAAAATAGTGTTGCAGCGAACATCCTTCCTTCAATGCATCTCCTCCTTGCTGTGGGCTGGCGTGGCCTCTGGCCCTTGCTCCTCACACTGGGGACAGCGCACTCCTTCCAGCCCAGGACCAGGTGAGTGCAGACTGAGAACAGCATCTGCAAACTGTAAAAGCAACACAGCTGAGTACTTTTATGTC
>NW_005330743.1:0-228 GCF_000412655.1 Myotis brandtii | reverse complement strand
AACTGATGAAATAGAAGCAGTAATCAAAAAAATCCCAGCAAGCAAAAGCCCTGGTCTTGGAGGTTTCTCAGGAGAGTTTTACTAAACCTTCAAAGAACAACTGACACATATCCTCCTCAAACTATTCCAAAAAATCTAAGAGGAAGGAACACTTTCCACCACTTTTTATGAGGCCAGCATTATCCTAATTATAAAATCAGATAAAGACACTACAAAGAAAGAGAATTA
>NW_005330742.1:0-851 GCF_000412655.1 Myotis brandtii | reverse complement strand
ACACACACACACACACACACACACACACCCCTGCATACCTGTACAGACACACCCGCATACCTGTACAGACACCCACATGCTTGTACAGACACCCGCATGCCTGTACACACACACGCATACCTGTACAGACACCCCTGCATACCTGTACAACATACCCACACACCTGTACATACATCCATGCATACCTGTACATACACCCATGCATGCCTGTACATGCCCCCTGCATACTTGTACACGAACCCCCACATACCTGTACACCCCCGCGCATACCTATACACACACCCGCATACCTGTACAGACACCCGCATAGCTATACACACACCCCCATACCTGTGCACACCCTCCCCTGCACACCCTGCTGAAGTCTTCGTATCGGCGAGTGCTTCCTGTGCCTGACGTGCCGTCCGTCAGGGCCTGCTTTCTGTTCAGTAGGTGATGGCTCTGGTCGGGGTCTTCTGTCGGACCCGACAGAAGCAGCACCTGTGGCTGGGGTGGTGGTTGTCTGCCGTCTCTCTCTTGCTGTCCTGGGGGGAAGCAGAGGACAGACGCTCTTTCCTGCATCCTCTGGCAACTCACCAGCATCTTCCCAGCCGCCCGGGTTCAGCGCTGAGCTATGTTTCCTGCCTGCAACATGAGATTTGGGATGAGAGCACTTACCAGCTTTTGTAAAGAGAATCGAGTGATAGATGGAGCGATCGGATCTGAATGGCTTACTGCAGCGAAACATGGGTTAAATATGCAGTAAAAATATAAGTTAATCTGTCCAAAGAGCTGGATATATTCATTTGCTTTCTCTTTTTCTTCTTTTTTAATTCAGTTTCGTTGTCTCATTGGAAAGAAGGGAAAAGAGA
>NW_005330741.1:0-274 GCF_000412655.1 Myotis brandtii | reverse complement strand
TGAGGTCCAAAGGTTGGCAACCACTGGTTTAAGGAAAACTTTGGAGCAGCAGTCACCAACCCATGGTGGGTGAGGTCTGAAAGTTTGGCGACCGCTGTTTTTATTGGAGCATTAAATCCATTTACATTTAATGGTATTATTGATAGGTCCTCATTTGTTGCCATTTTAATTCTTTATGCCTATGTTTCTCTCACTCTATTCTCATTACAGCAGTCCCCTTAGCATTTCTTGGTGGTAATGAACTCCTTAAGCCTTTGTTTGTCAGAGAAACTAC
>NW_005330740.1:0-841 GCF_000412655.1 Myotis brandtii | reverse complement strand
ATACCAGAGCTCTAGAGACTGTCTACAAAAAGTTGAAATTGCTAATACAGGCTGACCCTACGTGACTCTGACTGACCCAAACCTTTCACTTACGAGATAAAAAAGAGTCTCTCTTATCATATCAGCTCACCAGTTGGGATGCTGACTATCTGACATCAGGGGTGATGGTGGGAGAGGAAGGAAAGAAACACTACACATTCTGACATTGTAGTAAATTACCAGCAGATTTCCAGACATACTATGGCATACAAGCCCATCAATTACATAAACTGCCAGCAAGTTAAAAAAAACAACAACACAATAAACCAAAAAAAAAGGTCAACATATAACAGCAAAGCAAGTCAGGGAAAACAGCTGCGCATGTCAGGCAATGCCTGATCCAATCTAAGGTGGGAAATATCAGAAGAGATTAAGACTGCTTTCACTTTAAATCTTCTGGCGGTGCGTTCCCTCTGACAGCAGCGGTGCCCAGAAAGGCAGCCATCAAAACCAGTAACCCAGTGGCCCTTTCAGCCATGGCTCACCCTCCCCAAAATGGCTTGTCAACACCTATTTGTGGTCTCAGAAGCCTGGAGTGTGGGTGATGGTCTGTGAAACATTCGAATGGGCTCCTGATAAAACACATAAGCTAAATTTGTGATTTACAAATTCTTCCTGAGGCCCTCCTTTGGGAAAAAGCAATTTAACCGGAAGCTCAGGTCCAGAATGAATCTCTGTCTCAGGTGACACAGGAAGTGATTAAGTTTATGGTCTGTCTGAAACGCAGATACACGATCATGGTATTTGCAGACTTCGGTTTCAGGAACTGGTGTAACCTCTTTGTTAGAAGCACTCTGACTAG
>NW_005330739.1:0-212 GCF_000412655.1 Myotis brandtii | reverse complement strand
AATGCAGGAGTTGCCCCTGGTGGTCAGTGCACTCCCAAAAGGGGAGCACCGCTCAGCCAGAAGCCGGGCTCACGATTGGCGAGCACAGTGGTGGTAGCAGGAGCCTCTCCCACCTCCGCAGCAGCACTAAGGATGTCCCAGGGCTCTCAGACTGCAAGAGGGCGCAGGCGGGCTAAGGGACCCTCCAAGTGCATGAATTTCATGCACCGGGC